>NC_037675.1:82596743-82837758 GCF_003255815.1 Theropithecus gelada | reverse complement strand
TTTACAATTAACAATAAAAAAGTGTTTTTTTTTTCCTTTTTTTTTTTTTTTTTTTTTTGAGACAGAGTCTCTGTCTCCCAGGCTGGACTGGAGTGCAGTGGTGAGATCTCAGCTCACTGCAACCTCCATCTCCCGAGTTCAAGCAATTCTCCTGCCTCAGCCTCCAGAGGAGCTAGGATTACAGGTGCGTGCCACCACGCCCAGCTAATTTTTTGTATTTTTAGTAGAGACAGGGTTTCACCATGTTGACCAGGATGGTCTCAATCTCTTCACCTCGTGACCCGTCCACCTTGGCCTCCCAAAGTGCTGGGATTACAGACGTGAGCCACTGTGCCCAGACAAAAGGGCTATTTCTTTGGCTCCATCTCTAACCTATCTGTGAGAACTCTGGACCCCTCCAAAATTCCTCCTTGTTTGTTTTTGGAGTCCCGAAGCAGGCTCAGATATGGTCTTTTTTTTTTTTTTTTTTTTTTAGTCCTTTTTTTATTATTATTATTTTGAGACCAAGTCTCACACTGCCAACCGAGTTGGAGTGCAATGGCGCAATCGTGGCTCACTGCAACCTCCACCTCCCAGTTCAAGCGATTCTCCTGCTTCAGCCTCCTGTGTAGCTGAGATTACAGGCACCTGCCACCACACCTGGCTAATTTTTGTATTTTTAGTAGAGACGGGGTTTCACTATGTTTGCCAGGCTTGTCTCCAGCTCCTCACCTCATGATCTGCCCACCTCGGCCTCCCAAAGTGCTGGGATTACAGGTGTGAGCCACCGCGTCTGGCCTTTTTAGTCCTTATTTTTTAGAGACAGGTTTCACTCTGTCACCCAGGCTGGAGTGCAGTGGTGCAATTATGGTTCATTGTGGCGTCAATCTCCTAGGCTCAAGAGATCCTCCTGCCTCAGCCTCCTGGGACAATGGGCATGCACCACCATGGCAAGCTAATTTAATTTTTTTTTAAGAGATGGGAGTCTCACTATGTTGCCCAGGCTGGTCTCAAACTCCTGGCCTCAAGGGATGCTCCCCCCTTAGCCTTCCAAAGTGCTGAGATTACAGGCATGAGCCACTGCACCCAGCTTAAATAAATTTAAATAAATATTTGAAGAATATTAATTTGCAACGTTTCTCTGATTAGTCTACCCAGGGCACCATGTTCAGCCCTAATCAGTTGTCTTATTTTCTAAGATATTCTTTCTTTCTTTGTTGGAAACATACATTTAAAAAGACAAAAGTTACCTAATTATCACTCAAGCTCCAGAAGCCATAAAGGAAAAGATTGATACGTTTGACCATAAAATGAAAACAGTATGCTTGACAAACCTGCTGTAATCAAAGTCAAAAAGCAAATGTCAAAGTGGGAAATGCTTGCACTTCATTTTCCAGCAAGAGATTAATTTCCTGAAGACATAAAATCTCATAGAAATCCATAAGGATCAATAAACTAATATGATAGGGAAAGTGAGCAAACATGATTAACAGTTCACAGAAAATGACTTTTAGTACATGAAAGATAGCCTCACTAGTAAAAGAAATGCAAATGAAAACTACACCGATAACTCTGGAGATTCTTACTGGGAAAGTGGGACCACCTTATATAGCAGACGTCCCCCTGGCGGACCACCTCTGAGCGATCTGCAGCTGCAGACACTTTCAGCACATACTGTGTTTCCCACATCTGAGGTCTGCTTCTCCCTGCTTCTCAGCTTCTCTCTGCTTCTCAGCTTCTCTCTGCTTCTCAGCTTCTCACGGGTGTGGAAGGAACATTGTTGGAAGGTGGGAGCTGAAGAGGTCTGGCAAGTGGTGTATGGAGGGCCTATGGAGTGGATACAAAGCTTGAGGATCAGGCCAGGAACAGGGGGTCACGCCTGTAATCCCAGCACTTGGGGAGGCTGAGATGAGTGGATCTCCTGAGGTCAGGAGTTCGAGACCAGCCTGGCCAACATAGTGAAACCCCGTGTCTACTAAAAATACAAAAAATTAGCTGGGTGTGGTGGCGGGCACCTGTAGTCCAACCCACTAGGGAGGCTGAGGCAGGAGAATCGCTTGAACCTGGGAGGCGGAGGTTGCAGTGAGCCAAGATAGCACCATTGCACTTCAGCCTGGGCAACAAGAGCAAAAATCCTTCTAGAAAAAAAGAAAACAAAGCTCGAGGATCTTTTGTTTCTCATATCATTGCACTCAACAACTGGGTAGACAAGATGACTCCTCAGGTTGCTGCCAGTTGTCCTCTGTTACCCCAGTGCTTTGAAAAAACAAGTCACACGCAGTGGCTCACACCCATAATCCCAGCACTTTGGGAGGCTGAGGTGGAAGAATGGCTTGAGCCCAGGAGTTTGAGACCAGTCTGGGCAACAGAGTGAGACCCTGTCTCTACAAAAAATAAAAAATTAGCTGGGTGTGTTGGTGCATGCCTCTAGTTTCAGCTACTCAGGAGGCTGAGGCAGGAGGATCACTTGAGCCCAGGAGTTCAAGACCAGCCAGGCAATATAGGGAGACCCCCATCTCTCTGAGAAACAAACAACAACAAAAAAATTAGCCGGACATAGTGGCATGTGCCTGTGGTCCCAGCTACTTGGGAGGTTGAGGTGGGAAGATCCCTCAGGCCTGGGAGGTCAAGGCTGCAGTGAGCCGTGATCTCACCACTGAACTCCAGCCTGGGCAACAGAGCAAGACCCTGTCTGAGAAAGGGAGAGAGAGAGAGAGAGAGAAATTTAGAAAACAGCGTGGATGGTGGAGGAGGAAGGTGCGGGGTCCACCTTCCCCAGAAGGCAGCTGGCAGTCAGCAAGAGCTCCTGGAGCCGGCACCTTGCACAGCTAAGGAGTCTCCCTCACCTGCCGCAGGCACACCTTCCAGTCAGAGCTGGAATTCTTGTAAGTGCAGCTTGGTTCCTCTGGCTGTATTTCAAGGGCTGTCTTGGCATTTTGGTGACATTGTTTGCCTCTCCTGTCCTGAGACTGGCTATGTCTGCAACCTGACTGGTTCCTGATGAACAATAGGAACAGAAACTGTCTTCCCCATTCGGACACAGGAAGCCAGCTTGTTCCCCAGAAGGCTGGACAAGGACTGGCAGTGGGTTTGGAAGCAGAAAACAAGCTTGCTAGAAGCGGCAGGGTGTGGGGAGAGCGATGGCTTCCGTGTGAGTAGCAGAGAGAGGTTTTGAAAGAGACTCAGAGATACCCGTGACCCCCAACAAATCTTCAGTGGATAAAATGCTTGGTGTGTGTCAACCGGCTTTTAACTAAAGAAGGACTCACAATAATTCGTAAACGACTATGTTTCGGTCATGACCCCTTTATTCCTCTTTTTCTCAAAGAATGCCGACTGTAATTACACACAAGGGAGAGTATGAGTTATTCTAAACCCTGACTGGTGCCAAATGAGTTCAAGAGTGGAGAGGACATTTCCCAAGCGACCTTTGGGAGAATTTTTTTAAATCCAGAAACTCTAAAATTAAGAGGAAACTGGACCCAGTGTGGTGACTCAGGCCTGTAATTCCAGCACTTTGGGAGGCCAAGGCGGGTGGATCACCTGAGGTCAGGAGGTCGAGACCAGCCTGGCCAACATGGTGAAACCCCACCTCTACAAAAAATACAAACATTAGCCAGGCATGGTGGCGTGCTCCTGTAAACCCAGCTACTCGGGAGGCTGAGGCAGGAGAATGGCTTCAACCAGGGAGGCAGAGGTTGCAGTGAGCTAAGATTGTGCCACTGCACTCCAGCCTGGGCCACAGAGCGAGACTCTGTCTCAAAAAAAAAAAAAAAAAGGAAGCTACAATAACAATTCAAATGTTTCTAAGTTAAGAGGTGAGATTGTCATTGGAGACGTTCCCTCGTTCATTCCATGTCCTGCCCCACACACCAAACCGGAGTCCAAGGCTCCCAGGGTTCCCAAGCTCCTGGTAGGACGGCCCTCCTTGGCTCAGATGTCAGTAAACTCAAGACTACCAACCTTCTGGGACGTTTCCGACAGTCACCTCCATTCCTCTTTGCTCTCAGCATCCCAGCTTTGCTCCAACATCAATGAGCACAGTTCCTACAGAGTATGTCATGCCAGCATGATTGAGTCTCAGCCATTCCTAGCTGGCAGTCCTATACCCCCTTGACAGTGGTGACTGGGCTACAATAGTGTTTCTCAATTTTTTTTTTTTTTTTTTTTAAGACAGAGTCTTGCTCTGTCACCCAGGCTGGAGTGTGTGCAGTGGTGTGATTTCCACTCACAGCAACCTCCACCTCCCAAGTTCAACCAAGTCTCCTGCCTCATTCAGCCTCCTGGATAGCTGAGACTACAGGCATGCACCACCATACCCGGCTAATTTATATATATGTGTATATATATATATATATAATTATTATTATTGTTGTTATTGCTGTTGTTGTTGTTTTGAGACGGAGTCTAGCTCTGTCACCCAGGCTGGAGTGCAATGGCGCGATCCTGGGTCACTGCCACCTCTGCCTCCTGGGGTCAAGCAATTCTCCTGCCTCAGCCTCCTGAGTAGCTGGGATTATAGGCATGTGCCACCACACCCGGCTAATTTTTGTATTTTTAGTACAGACAGGGTTTCATATGTTGGTCAGGCTGGTCTTGATCTCCTGACCTCATGATCCACCCACCTTGGCCTCCCAAAGTGCTGGGATTACAGGTGTGAGCCACCGTGCCCGGCCATCAACAGTGTTTTTATTGTTGGCATCCCAAGAACCATTTTAGATATTTTTTTCTTTGCTCTCTACCCCCTCAAGAATTATAATACGATAGATATACTGTATATCTATTTGTGTGCTGTATGTATATTTATTTGTGTGCTGTATGCATATCTGTTCATTATAAAGAAAAAGAGAAATTTCTTTGCCCCTGCCAAGAACCCATTTTCACCCCTTTGCGGGTGATACGGCCCCTGTTTGGCATGTGCAGTGTGAGGGTATTGCGGCACTGTTTGTAATAGCAAACAATTAGCAATAACTTAAATGTCCATCAAAAGGACTGGTTAAATAAATTATGCTATAATACATCCAAGGAATATGACAGTATGTAGCCACAAAAAGGAATGAGGAGTCTTTCTGTATTGGGATATGATAAAAGCTCCAAAATATAGTTAGTGAAAAATGCAAGGAGCACAATGCTTATAATGGTACCCTTTTTGTTAAAATGAAAAGAAAGAATAGCTACATGTATTTGCATATGCGTAAATTATCACAGAAAAATATGTAAAACGTATATTTTTTTACATTGGTGTACTTTAAGGGTGGAAAACTGGATGCCAATAGGACTGTATACCCTGAACCATGTAATTGTGTTACCTATTCAGACTTTAAATTAAAGTGAGAAATCTAATTTTAAAGTTACACTTATGCTTATGCATTTTCCTTTTTTTTTCTGACAAGAGTTTCGCTCTTGTTGTCCAGGCTGGAGTGTAGTGGGGTGATCTCAACTCACTGCAACCTCTGCCTCCCAGGTTCAAGCGATTCTCCCGCCTCAGCCTCCTGAGTAGCTGGAATTACAGGCACCTGCCACCATGCCCTACTAACTTTTTGTAATTTTAATAGAGACGGGGTTTCACCATGTTGACCAAGCTGGTCTTGAACTCCTGATCTCAGGTGATCTGCCTGCCTCGGCCTCCCAAAGTGCTGGGATTACAGG
Organism: Theropithecus gelada; assembly: GCF_003255815.1. Lineage (NCBI taxonomy): Eukaryota > Metazoa > Chordata > Mammalia > Primates > Cercopithecidae > Theropithecus > Theropithecus gelada. Next base: position 82,832,130 of record NC_037675.1, on the reverse strand, counting down.
CATGAGCCACTGTGCCCAGCCGGTGCATCTTCTTAAAACGTTAGTGGCTGGCTGCAGTGGCTCATGCCTGAATCCTAGCACTTTGGGAAGCTGAGGTGCGTGGGTCATTTGAGACCAGGAGATCAAGACCAGCCTGGGCAACATGGCAAAAACCCATCTCTACAAAAAGTACAAAAATTAGCTGGCTGTGGTGGTGCACACCTATAGTCCCAGCTACTCAGTAGGCTGAGGCAGGGAGATCTCTTGAACCCAGGAGGGAGGCGAAAGTTACAGTGAACCAAGATGGCATACTGCACTTCGACCTGGGCAACAGAGCAAGATCCTGTCTCAAAAAAAAATTAGTGATAACAAAATTACTGTGTTATCCCTTTCTATCACCAATTGAAGGATTTTCTCATTAGTTGAATTTAGCAACCTGATAGAATATATTACTTTTCCTATAGTGGTAAAATCTTGGAGTAAGCTTTTATCACCTTGGGGTTTTTCATAATACCTGCACAACTGGAAGAAAACTTTACACTGAGCTTAAAAATGGAATTTCCCGGACTCCCCACCATTTTCATTTATCTGCTTAAACACACACTTAATTCCCTTATAGCCACACGTTGATTATCCACCCTGTGGTTTATATCATTTTTTTCACAACTGTCACAGTAACTTTGTCCTTGAGCAAAGAGTCATTGCCTGATGTGGTGAATATTTTGAGGCCCCAAATTTCCCCCAAATATTCCCGCCATTAATGACTCATTTTCTAGGCATGGAGAATCATAAGCCAACGAGGAGCTCTTTACACATTCAACTGCCTGAATCCTTCCCCTTTTTGTCATTAAGGTTGTCACTCAGTGAGATGACACACTACAGTCCACCGAAGCTTCAGTTAAGCTCTAGTCTGGACTCAGTCATCAGGTTGCCATCAACAAGTATGAAGTGAGTGCTGATTACAAATTCATGGAGTTCACGTGGGCATCAATCTTCACAGTAGTGCATGATTTAGTCCAAAGCACCTGCCAGAGCTTTTTGGTGATGATTAACTCTTATATAATCATGGGGAGGAAAGAAAAAAAAACCCATGAAGGATCCCTGACATTCTTTTCACAGGGTGTGGAGACACTGTAAATACAGCAGTATGTCCATAGCTGTTAGCCATCAGCAATGGTGACATTGTTGTGTTGGTAGTGTTGTTCTATCACCTTGAATTCATCAATAGTTGAATTTTTAACATTTGAAAATATGACTCTCAAAAATAACTCAGTGCTACCACCCTGACTCGGGTGGATGAACTCAGACCTCCCTCTAGGCTGTGTGGTCCAGCCAAGAGCAGAGAGACACTCTGGGGATCTGTGGGTAAAGAAGAGGATATGGCCCTTTCTGTTTAGGTGTTGAGGTTAGTGGGGGTTATGGTGAGTCAGGATCCCAGGGCTGGTTAAAAGGGAGGCCACAGTGGGTGCAGGGGTCATGGGGGTCAGAGCAGCAGCAGACCCTCTAAGAGGCTCTCTGGAGTGGAGAAACCAGTTCCCCAAGTGGGTCTTCTACAACCACTGTTAATGGCCAAAGGTTTACCATGCAACACCAGGCTCTAGCAACAGGAGGCTAGAATTCTAGTCTTCTGGCTTGAATAGGTGCCAGTGTAAAGCTGTTTCACTTGCTTCATAAAGTTCTCTCTTCATAGCTCTTGCTGATACCCAAACCCTTAGAGATTATCAAATTGTTGCATAAGATTTATAAAACACAATTTTTATTAATTAATTGGTTGTCATTTTGCCCCCTAGAGAAAAATAGCTAGTTATACACTTAGCAAATGGAAGTCTTCCATTTCTTTGATGCTTATGAAAACGTGTAAATTTCCAAACTGAAGCAGAATTAAGTAAAAATGTGAAATGCCATCTGTCAGATTTATTCTAGGTGCAATGATAAAGAAATTTATCATTAGGGTATGGGGTAGGTCCCAGAATCACACAAAGAAAAGCTGAATATGCAGACATGGCTGATTATTTAATTGAAATTATTATTACCACGGATGGAGAAGAGGCAGCACTTCTTGTAAGAGGCAGCAATTCTATTTAAGATTCAAATCTCTAGGCCCAACACTTAGCCAGGGAGGGCGGGGCACTTGATTGGCAGCCTCACAAAAACTGTGGATTGTGGGAGGAAAAGAGAATCCAGGTGCTACAGCCCAAAGAAAAAGAAAGAGAACATCCAGGCGTGGTGGCTCACACCTGTATTCCCAGGACTTTGGGAGGCCAAGGCGGGTGGATCACTTGAGGTCAGGAATTCGAGACCAACCTGGCCAACATGGTGAAACCCTGTCTCCACAAAAAGTACAAAAATTTGCTGTGTGTGGTGGCAGGCGCCTGTAGAACCAGCTATTCGGGAACCTGAGGCTGGAGAATCCCTCGAACCCAGGAGCCAGAGGTTGCAGAGAGCCGAGATCACGCCATTGCACTCCAGGCCGGGCAACAGCGAGACTCTCAAAAAAAGGTAAGGGGGGGACCCTGAACAGCGAAAGCCATAGATATCCATTATTAATACCAAATTCATTTTGTGCTCTTATATCATTTTACTCAGGCAATCAACTATATTGGTTTAATGTCATTGATAATCATTTAAGAACTCAGAATGTGCAGGGCCTTAAACTAGGGGTTTGAGTCTTTCCTTTGATCAGCTGACAATCTAGCTAGAAAACAGGCACATTAACACACACAGTAAACTTAGAAACTGAGATACAACCATGTACAGCTGAACATACTTACCCAAAAAATGATGTAACTGAAGCAGAACCTGCAGCTGAGATCTCTTTGGGACCGTCCCTCTGACAGTCTGAGATGGGAGAATGTATTGTAGTGATTCCAATGCTTGCCGAGTATTAGGTCCTTTTTGAAAAAAAATTTGAAGGACATTCATGTCATGTCCTATTTTTAAGTATTCAGGTAATGAACTAGGAAAGCCACAAACCCGTTTGCCTGCCCCTTGCAATAACTCTGACTTCCACCAGGGGACCTCAGCGCCTATGTTTTTAACCACAAGTCTGCGGAATGGGACACCGTTCAGCATAGTTTGACGACGTGACTTGTAATCATTCAGTTAATTTGTTTACAGCTCTCCGTGCATCACTAATGTAAGGACAGCCTTTGAATGACTGTCTTGGAGACATCTATGGGATAAGAGAGAAGCATGGGCTCTGGAATCTGAAGATTCTATTCCATTTCTGCCTCTGTGTTGTGGCTGTGTGATGCTGGCAAATTACAGACCTCAAGTTGAAATAATGAGCATAATAATTACCCATGCCCTGCCTTCCTTATACTGCCCCCACCCCCAAGCTTCTATGAGGGCTCACAAAGAAGCTGCTTCACTCACCCAGGCGCTGCCCTGCATCCCTGTCCAGAACTCTGCCTGCATCCTGCCCCACCCTCCCAACTGTCTCCTGCCACGTCTGCAGCTCTGCAGGCAGAGACGGATCATTCCAAACCGGGAGTAATGGACAGGGACTCCGGGCAGCAACTCAGGGGCGCAGTAATAATGGATGTTAAGTGCTTATTCGGGGACAAGTAGATTGTAGCTGCTCCATGATTGTTTGTTCTTGTCCCCTATGAATATTCTCCAAGTAAGATAAAAGGTTTAGATCTGCACTACCCGATACAACAGTTACTTGTCCCATGTGGCTGGTCTAAGTGTAAAACCCACACACTCTCCAAAGACTTCACAGGAAGAGCAGATGGACAATATTGTTTTAGTTCACGCAGGCTGCTATAACAAAGTACCACATACTGGGTAGCTTATAAATAACAGAAATTTATTTCTCACAGTTCTAGAGGCTGGAAAGTCCAAGATCAGGGCCCCTAGCAGATTCTGTGTCTGACGAGGGCCCACTTTCTGTTTCCTAGATGGCACCTTTTCTTTCTATCCTTACATGGTAGAAAGGGTGAGGAAGTCTCTCTCAGGCCTCTTTTTTTTTTTTTTTTTTAATCAGAGTCTCACTCTGTTATCCAGGTTGGAGTGCAGTGGTGTGATCATGGCTCATTGCAATCTCCGGCTCCGTGGTTCAAGCCATTTTCCCACCTCAGCCTCCTGGGCTCAAGTGATTTTCCTGCCTCAGACTCTTGAGTAGCTGGGATTACAGGTACACACCACCAGGCCTGGCTAATTTTTGTATTTTTAGTAGAGATGAGTTTTTGCCACGTTGGCCAGGCTGGTCTCAAACTCCTGACCTCAGGTGATCCGCCCACCTCGGCCTCCCAAAGTGCTGCGATTACAGGCATGAGCCACCATACCCAGCCTCGTGCCACTTTTCTAAAAAATTTATTTGTGTGTTTATTTATTTTCATAGAAATGTAGTTTTTCTATGTTGCCCCGGCTGATCTCCAACTCCTGGCCTCAGGTGATCCTCCTGCCTTAGCCTCCTGAGTACTAGGATTACAGGCCTCTCCTATAAGGGCTCTAACCCCATTCTGAGGGCCCCACCCTCATGGCTTAATCACCTCCCAAAGGCCCCACTTTCTAATACCATCACCTTGGAGGTTAGGATTTCAACATATAAATTTTGAGGAGAAACAAACATTCAAACCATAGTGAGTATTTTCATTAATACTTTTCATTTCATTATATGTTGAGATCATAATAGATTTGCTATATAAGGTTAAGTAAAAATATATTATTAAAATTAATGTAGCTACTGAAAGTTTCAAATTATATGTACAACTTACATTATATTTCTATAGGACAGTATTGGTCTTTACACAGATTTCAAGGTTCTGTCCTGCTATGAGGTTCCATGATTCAAACATGAGCAGTCTTAGAGGGGGAAAAAAGTTCCAGGTAAGCCTTGCACTTAGCTATCCACTCCTAGGGAACTATCCTACAGAAACACACATGGGGGTCTGTACGATGCGTGTATGTTTGTAGTATTATTTATAGCATGAAGAAAAAAGCTGAAAACAAACTAAATGTTCAACAGAAAGGAACTGGTTAATAAATGATAGTACATCCATGGGACATGTACAGGCATTCAAAAGGCAAGATATTTCCCATAAGAATCACCTGAGACACTTATTCAAAATATCAATATAGGCCAGGTATGGTGACTCATGCTTGTAATCCCAGCACTTTGGGAGGCCAAGGTCAGAGGATCAGTTAAAGCCAGGAGTTTGAAGCCAGCCTGGGCAACATAGCAAGACCCTGTCTCTACAAAAAACTTAAAAACAGCCAGGTGTGGTAGCGCATGCCTGTAGTTCCAGCTACGTGGGAGGCTGAGGTGGGAGGATCACTTGAGCCCAAGAGATTGAGGCTACAGTGAGCTACGATTGTGCCACTGCATTACAGTCTTGGGAACAGAACAAGACCCTGTTTCTCTCTGTCTCTCTCTTTCTCCACACACACATACACATAATGTGTGTGTGTATATATATAGATATATACACACACAAAAAATTTAAAAAAAAAAAAAAAAAAGACTTCCCCAGGTGCCTCCCTGAGAAATTCTCACTCAGCAGGTTTGGAGTGAGACCCGTCAATCTCAATGTTTAAAATGTGCCCCTGAGAGATTCTGATTTCCAGACAAGTTTCCAGACACTAAAACAATTGGTAAGTATATATAACTGCATGGAAAAAATAAGCAAGATAGTGTTTGGACTTACATTCTATGATGCATCTTTGTTTATAAACCAGGATTGCATATGTATGTTTGTGTGTAGAAATACACATATTAATGTACAGAAAAGATTTGGAAGGATATAAACCCAGCTGCGACAGGTGATTGTCTCTTGGAAATGGGGAAAAAGAAATGGGCTTTGCATTTTTACTTGCATACTTCAATGTGTGTTTGTTTATGCATCGCTTACAGGAGGGGGAGCTCCCCCTTGTGGTTTCATCAGTTCCCAAGGGTTTGGGGAGGGTGAGCAATGGCGGAAGCCAGGGGTGAGGTAGTCAGCTGCACTCACAGCCATGGCCTCACAGCCCAGGGACTGCCCATTGTGAAGTCCCTTGGGGTGCCCCCACCCTGCACCCTCATTCTTCCTGCTAGCTCCACATGGGTTCTGCCGTTAACCTGCAGCTCCTCCTGAGCTGCAACGCTTCCCCCTCTGTCCCCAACACAAGGGGAGCCCTGACTTGGGAGGAGAGCTTTCCAGATCGTAGCTTGGCCTGAGGCAGAGCCAGAGCGATGAGGTCACCCAGCACAGCTGCTAACTATTTCAAGGAAACAGGTGGCGGCTCTGGCCTCTTCATGGGCTTGGAGTTTTCTGGGAGAGGCCTCTTCAAGGGCGTCCTTGAAGCCCAGTCGCGGATGTCCCTGTGGCTGCTAAAGGGGAGCTCAGGGTAATGGAGTACCTTCAAGAACCTACAGATATTACCTCCCACCAGAATCATGGTGTCAGCCCTGGCTACATATTCCTTCAATGGGAGGGCTTTAGAAATGCTATGCCAGAGCTGCACCCCTGACCAACAAAATCAGACTTTCCAGGATGCGGCCAAGGCATCAACATGTGGAAAGCTTTTAGGTGAGTCCAATGTGCAACCAAGGTTGAGGCCACCGGTTCAACCCTTGCAACTAAAGGTCCTGGACCAGCAGCATTCCCTGGAAGCTCATTAGAAATGCAGAACCTCAGAATCTGCATTCCAAGATCCCTAGGAGATTTGTGTGCAAAGAGCTTGAAAGCGCTGCTGCTGTAGGTAGACACGGAGCTAGAGGATAAACACATAGGCTCTGGGGACTGCAAAAGGCGTGAAATGCTAGCTAAGCCCTTGACTTCTCCTCCTTGATGTAATGAAGATAGTAAAATCTTCGTCTTGGATTGTGGTGACGATTACGATGTCTGTACCTGGTACTTAGCACTCAGTATATATGAGCTTCTATTTTGTTAGGATCGTTACTGTTTTTAATCCTGAAATGCAACCTGCTCGGTTGGCCAGCCTGCTCTGAGCATGTGCTGGCTCTGTTTTTTGTCCAGCTCAGCCTTCATTCTGCCAGCATCAAATGTCTTTTCTCTCTGGGAACTCAGACACAGGGACCAGAAAGTTCATGGCTCAGTCCAGACTGTCTCTGATCCCAGAGTTGTTTTTCCTGTGAAAATCATGTGATTGCTCCATTGCTAGGGAAAGTCAAACAATAAAAGGGTGTAGGTTCTCGTAATTGCTGTGGAAGCTGCAAATGTGGAGTGTTTCTGTGCCAGCTGGAGAGGAGAAGGGTTTGGGAGGGAGGTTGCCAAATACTGCCTCCCAGACTTCTTGGTTGTGGTTCAACTCCGGACTGAGAGTCTGAGGAGGTGGCCTCGTGATGACTGGAGAATCAGTCACTGATCTATGACAGACAGAGCACAGCATCAAGCAATGCTGTGCTTTCAAGGATAGCAGTCTTCCTCAACAATAGCACTTTCTTTAAAAGCCCTCTTCATTCATTTAAAGAAACATTAATTAAGCATTTCTGGCTGGGCGCGGTGGCTCACGCCTGTAATTCCAGCACTTTGGGGGGCCAAGGCAGGTGGATCATGAGGTCAGGAGATCGAGACCATCTTGGCTAACACGATGAAACCCTGTCTCTGCTAAAAAATACAAAAAATTGCCGGGCACGGTGGCTCAAGCCTGTAATCCCAGCACTTTGGGAGGCCGAGACGGGCGGATCACGAGGTCAGGAGATCGAGACCATCCTGGCTAACCCAGTGAAACCCCGTCTCTACAAAAAATACAAAAAACTAGCCGGGCGAGGTGGCGGGCGCCTGTAGTCCCAGCTACTCGGGAGGCTGAGGCAGGAGAATGCTGTAAACCCGGGAGGCGGAGCTTGCAGTGAGCTGAGATCCAGCCACTGCACTCCAGCCTGGGCGACAGAGCAAGACTCCGTCTCAAAAAAAGAAAAAAAAACACAAAAAAACACAAAAAATTAGCCAGTTGTGGTGGGGGGCGCCTGTAGTCCCAGCTACTTGGGAGGCTGAGGCAGGAGAATGGAGTGAACCCAGGAGGTGGAGCTTGCAGTGAACCGGGATCGCTCCACTGCACTCCAGCCTGGGCGACAGAGTGAGACTCCGTCTCAAAAAAAATAAAACGAAATAAAAGCATTTCCTAAGTGCCAGGCATTGCACTATTATCTCATTTCATCATCAAAGTTACCCTTTGGGGTTGGTATTACCCTCATTTTACAGGCAAGAAAACAGGCTCAGAGATGTTTGATTCTAGGGTTAAACAGCCATTGGATGACACAATTAGCATCATACACAGGTTGTCCTGAGTCCACAGCACCCCTCTGGGTCACTCTATGCTACTACTTCTCCCCATTCCAGGAAAACATGGTGTTGGAGGATGGAGCCCCTTTTAGTGAAAGACTGGGTTGTTTGCTATTCTTTGTGTTTTCCCCTCCTACTGTTGAGACTGGCACCATCTCCCCAAGTCACTCTGCCAATCCCTTCATTCTCTGAAAGAGAGGACGTTACTCCACTATGAACTACAGTGTTGCATTCGCAAACTGCAGGAACTGAAAATAACGTCTCTTACTTTCTTTCACCTTTCCATTCAAGAAACATTTATTGAACATGTCAAGAATTACACAGGTAAGTAAAAAGGAGACATGGGTCTTGCTTGAGGGACAAGAGTGTGGTAGAATGAGTCGTGGCCTCTGGGAGAGTGGACAATATGTGGTGGTTTTATGGGTAAAAAAGGAGGGATTTCAGGCAAAGGGAACAACACAAGCAAAGGTACAAAGGCAGAGAGTATATCTTTGTGCCTACCTTTTTTTCTTTTTTCTTTTCTTTTCTTTTGAATCACTAAAATGCAGATTTCTTGAAATAAAAGCCAATTGGAATTATTTTTATTTTTATTTGATGTTATTTCATTTCATTGCATTCCATTTTATTTTATTTTATTTTGAGAAAGAGTTTTGCTCTTGTTGGCCAGGCTGGAGTACAATGGCATGATTTTGGCTCACTATAACCTCCACCTAACAGGTTCAAGCAATTCTCCTGCCTCAGCCTCCCAAGTAGTTGGGATTACAGGCATGCGCTACCACACCCGGCTAATTTTGTATTTTTAGTAGAGATGGGGTTTTATCATGTTGGTCAGGCTGGTCTCGAACTCCTGACCTCAGGTGATCCACCTGCCTCAGCCTCCCAAAGTGCTGGGATTACAGGCATAAGCCAGCACGCTCAGCCCACCAATTGGATTTTTGAAGAGCAAAGTTTGTTTTGAATTTTAAATGAATTCAAAATAATAAAATTCATAGCATCCAATCATTCCTAACACTATGACCCAGGCACTGTCCTAAACACTTGATGTACATTAACTCATTCAATCCTCATAAGAACCTATAAGTTGGGTGCTAATATCCCCATTTCAGAAATGAAGAAACTGAGGCACAGAGAGGCTAAGTAACTTGCCAAAGACCTGTTAAATGGTTTAACGATTAAGTGACTGAGCCAGGAGCCAAACCCCAGGCCTCCTGGCTCCCGAGTCTGTAATGTTTCCCATCTGCTATATTGCGTCTCCAATGCCAAACAATCTAACATACCGCTGCAGCCTCTGGCGATCTCATTTTGGAAGTACTTTTTCATAACTCATTTCTAGTGCACAGCAGGGCTGTGGCCCAGGAGACCTGTGGCTCTCCTACAAATATCCGTGTAATAAAATAATAATAGCAGTTAATATTTGTTGAGTACCTGCTAATATTTATCAAGTTCCAGGCATATTTAATGCTCACCAAAACCCTCTGACATAGGTGGATTGTTCCCCTCCACTTCCGGCTTAGTAACTGTGGAACTAGGGCTTAGAAACTGACCCAGGATGGCCCAGCTAGGAGCTGGCAGAGCTGAGTGAGCCATCCCAGGCCATCTGAAACCAGAGCTTCCCTTCCCAGCAGCACTCCCATGGGGCCTTTCTGTCATGGGAGTAATTTAACCTTCCTCTTTTCTGGTTTTCTTGTCTGTCAGATGGGAATAAAATAACTAATATCTGTGTGTAACAGTGTAGATTACAGAGGATTCTCTGGTGCACAATCTCATTTGAATCTCCCCGCAACCCTATCAAGAACAACACCCCTTCCAACGAGCTCAAGAGGTCTTCAGGTTCTAACCACTGCATTTCCAGAGGGTGCTGTCTGGTTGTTGGCTAAACCGCTGCCTTCCATACGCTGCCACTGGTGGGAACAATAGAACAAACAGGAAGAGCCGTCTTGGGCCAGCCACAGTGGCTCACACCTGTAATCCCAGTGCTCTGGGAGGCTGAGACAGGAGGATCACTGAAGGCCAGGAGTTGGAGACCAGCCTGGGTAACATAGTGAGACCTTGTCTCTACAAATAAATTAAAAATTAGCTAGATGTGGTGACACGTATAATCCCAGCTACTCAAAGGGCTTGAGGCAGGAGGATCGCTTGAGCCCAGGCATTCGAGATTGCAGTGAGCTATGATTGCACTACTGCACTCCAGCCCAGGAAACAGAATGAGACCCTGTGTCTTTAAAAAAAAAAGAAAAAGAAAAAAAAGAAAAAGAAAGAAAGAAAAAGAAAAGAAAGAAAGAAAAAAAAGAGTAATTTCATTCATGCAAGGAATGTGTATCCCTTTCCACAAAGATTAAGACTGACCAACAAGAGAATTATGTCACCCCATTGATCAGAAGTGAGAGGATACATGGACCAGAAGGGCTCATTGGCATTGTGGGGTGATGGCCTGGAAAGCCCTGGAAAGAAATAGGTATGACTGTCCCTAGATAACTGGTGGAGAGCCCATGGGGTAGAGGGTAACTGCCGGGTCCCAGCACAGGGTAAAGGATGTCTCCCCGAACCCAGCTGCCCTCAGGTCCACAGGTAGCATTGCAGTTGAAATATAGCCCATTAGAACCAGGACATAGGCCCACACATGCAGCTCACACCGAAGGTTAGCAGGGAACAGAGAACTAACAATAGTTCAGAACCCCGAACTCATCCTGTGTGTGATATGAATGAGAATCACCCAAAATCAGCACCCCAGCACGATTCTGGAAGCTCAATCTTGTATGATCTAATGAAAGAAATAATTCACAGGCCAGTGAGGCAATCCACACTCCAGGTGGTCCTCCTGGATGAAGAATCCAGCCAGAAGATACCAAAAAGATCCCATAGATCCAAGAGCTCCTCGGGTCTCTGGTTAACTCCACCTGAGTGGTAGTAGGTAAAGAGTGACCTGAGGTGAAGACATGGGAACAGAAGTGAGGACATTGCATTTGGTTCTTGACCCCACCCAGGTAGCACTGGTCACAAAGCGTAGAATCTCTGAGGCCTGGATCCTGGGTCAGGGCTCCATTTGTCTGGTTGAAGGGCAGCATTGCCAGTAATACACCTACTTTTCATTCCCGAGGCTGGAAAAGTCAGATACTAAACTCGTGTTCCTGTCTCTCTTGCAACTAGGCATGGCCATGTGATTCAGTCCTAGCTATTGAGATATAAGTGAGAATTTACCAGATGCGGAGAAGGTGTTGTAGGAAGATTTTCCTCCCTGATATTAAAAAAAGCCTCTTTTCCAGCCCAGATCACTTTCTTTCTTCCTTAAATAAGCTTTCTAAAGATGAGATACCTGGAGCTGTGGCAGCCATTTTGCAATCACAAGGCAAAAAGCCTAAGATAAAGAGACAGAAAGACTAGGATGAGAGAGTAGAAAGGGCCAGGGTCCTTTTGCCATTATTATTATTTATTTTATTTTATTTTTATTTATTTGAGACGGACTCTTGCTCTGTCACCCAGACTGGAGTGCAGTGGCACAATGTCTGCTCACTGCAACCTCCATCTTCCAGGTTCAAGTGATTCTCCCAAGTAGCTGGGATTACAGGTGCTTGCCACCATGCCTGGCTAATTTTTGTATTTTTAGTAGACACAGGGTTTCACAATGTTGGCCAGGCTGGTCTCAAACTCCAGACCTCAAGTGATCCACCTGCCTCGGCCTCCCAAAGTTTTGGGATTACAGGTGTGAGCCACCACGCCTGGCCCCTTTTGCCATTATTAAACAACATACTCTGGGACTTCTAATGTCCAGACTGTTCAGGTCAGATAATGAAATGTCTTTAGTCTGTGAGTTACTATAGCTGGTAATTCTGACAATTGCAGCTGGAAAGCATTCCTACAAAATATAGGCTAAAATCATCAAAGTCCAGCTCAAGGGTGGGCTAAGTGCTGGGTCCTATGTGAGACGCTCAACAGCATCTCAAAGATTGCAAGAATCTCTTTTCTAAAAAAGCTTCCAGTCTAGACATGAGATAAATGTGCAAACAGATGTGACTTCTGTGTCATGCTAGTAACACCTGAGAGGGTACAAAGGTTCAATCAATTTCCTAAAAGAATTCAATCTTATTTAGCTATGTATGATCACAGATGTAAATTCATGGATGGTAGAAGACATTATTTACTTTTTATAAAGTTGTATTTTAATTCAGAGAGATTCAGTGACAGGTGGGACTCCCAGGGTTTCTTTTCTCTCAGATCTCCCTTTTTCTCTGACCCTCCCTTCCATGTGCTCATCAGTTTCTGCCCTCATCTCCAGGTGCTGCCTCCCTCCTGGTGGTTGCTCTTTGTGGGGTCATGGTCATGAGCCTCTGCATTTCTAATTCCGTCCTGGAAGGGCAGGAGAGAGAACTTCTTGTAGTTGGTAGATCTTTAAAGTCCTTTTAAGGATTAAACTTAGTTTTAAAAAAGTTATTCACAGCAGAGCAGCTAATATTAGTTAATAGTTAAACAAAATTTTTCTTGGTACATATTGACTTCTCTGAAAGCATATTGTTAATGGGTGTTGTGCTTTAAATCTGCCTTCCCATCGGGGTGATTAATGAAATACTCAAAATAGGTGACAGGGACAGCACACACTATTCCCCACACAAAAATGTCAAGATCATCAAGACAACTGCTAAAAAGGGGGTCTGGTGTGACAAAATGCAGGATGGCATAAGAGAAGGGGCACCTGTGTGAGCTTGGGGGAGTCAGGGAAGCCTTCACAAAGGAGTAGCATTTGTTGGGACCTCGAGAACAATTAGGTATGTATTAGGACACTTGGGTGTAAGTGACAGAAACTCAAACTAGTTTAAGAAAAAGGGACTTAATTGTAAGGATACTGGAATCGGTTTCACAAAATAAAAGGAAAAGTTGAATGACCTAAAAGGAAAGAAGGGCAAGGAAATAGCTGGTCTTCAGCACAAGTGGATTAGAGCAGCAGTCCCCAACCTTTCTGGCACCAGGGACTGGTTTCGTGGAAGACAATTTTTCCATGGTAGCAGGGGTGGGGGAAAGGAGGGTGGTTTCAGGATGAAACTGTTCCACCTCAGATTATCAGGCATTAGACTCTCATAAGGAGCGCACAACCTAGATCTCTCGCATGCACAGTTCACAACAGGGTTCACCCTCCTATGAGAATCTAAACCATTGATCTGACAGGAGGTGGAGCTCAGGCGATAATGCTTGCTTACCTGCTGCTCACCTCCTGCTGAGTGGCCCAGTTCCTAACAGGCCATGGACCAGTACCAGTCTGCGGCCTGGAGGTTAGAGACCCCTGGAATAGAGAATGTCTACTTTACTTGCCTCAGTTTCTCTCTGCATCTTATAACAGAGAAAGAGTAACTCAAATGTGCTGTTCTTGATATGAAATTCTCAGGAAATCTGATTGGTTCACCTTGGTTAGGTTGCCCACATGTAGGACAATCAGTTGTGGTCAGGGATAAGAAGTCATATGAGAACTTGTCAGTTCCTGCTAAAATCATGGGGTTGGAGACAGTGGAGGAAGATCCCCCAGAAGAAAGGGGCAGGTGTTTCCAGAGGAATGCTGTTGTACTGTAGTTATTGTTGGTTGTGTGCATATGATACTAGGCAGATACATAAAAATAAGCAGAGATGAGAAATGGAAGATGATAAGGATGAGTAGATGATGAATAGCACACTGGGTAAAGGGAAGAGTATGTTCAAAGGCACAGAAGCATGATGGTACATGGTACATTCTAGGAACTACAAATAGATCAGCACTGGTGGAATAGGAAGTTAAAGAGGAGGATGACAGAAGTTAAGGCTGGAGAAGTAGGCTAAGGCTGATTAAGGAGGATCTTGTATCTCATCATAAGGAACTAAGATTTTTTCCCTTAGGTAATAAAGAGTCATTGAAGGAATTTTAATAGGAGAGAGAAATTATAAGATTTATATATTAGATCATTCCAATCGCTATGAAAGGGATGGATCGGACAATGTTTACAAGTGTGGTACCCAGGACAAACTGATTTTACTTGGTGCAAGAGCTAGTTCTAAGTGGTATGCAAAAGGGAAATTGAATTTCACTGGTTCATATAGTGAGAGAGTTATTCTCTTTAAAATTCTCTTTGAGTCTGTTTGATTAACTTGAGGAGAAATGATCCATTTGGTGCCTGTATGTTCTCTCCAAGGCGTGGTAACCTCCCTTTTCATCAAAGAAAGAGCAGAGCCTCAAACTCAGAACCTTCAGCAACCAACAATATCCAGCCAAGATTAAATAGTGTAGTTTTGTTTCTATTGTATGATCTTTATGATTAATGATCTCTTTACGGCAAATTATACTGGTTTTTCATTTATGATAATGATATCAAAAATCCTTTTTAGGAAAACTGAGCAAAATGAAAGCCAATTCAAAGAAGCAATTAAGTACATAATTGTGCAGATGATATGTGGAAATGGTAAGAATGGTGACAATGGCGGCCGGGCGCGGTGGCTCAAGCCTGTAATCCCAGCACTTTGGGAGGCCGAGACGGGCGGATCACGAGGTCAGGAGATCGAGACCATCCTGGCTAACACGGTGAAACCCCGTCTCTACTACAAAATACAAAAAACTAGCCGGGCAAGGTGGCGAGCGCCTATAGTCCCAGCTACTTGGGAGGCTGAGGCAGGAGAATGGCATAAACCCGGGAGGCGGAGCTTGCAGTGAGCTGAGATCCGGCCACTGCACTCCAGCCTGGGTGACAGAGCGAGACTCTGTCTCAAAAAAAAAAAAAAAAGAATGGTGACAATGGGACATAAGTGACTGAAATTTGGGACACACTGGATTAGAAGAAAATAACCCCCAAGAGACCAGTAAGAAAGATACAGCAACAGCACATGAGAGATTTTAAACTCCTTGATATCAGAAAGATTTATCTTCTATTAATTTTGTTTTCCTCTCAGGAATAAGTTTAGAGGGCAGCAAGGGTAACTGTCCAGCTAGGAATCTCATCAGCAATGCAAAACATTGTCACAGATGTTGAGATAGACCTTGAGGTTAATGCATTGTTTCCAACATTAGGTCCTAAAACTTCTCCTGAAAAGCTACCTTAAATCTAACTTTTGAAAGTGCACAATAAAAGTGAATTAAATAAAAACAACTTGAAATTTGTACTTATCCTTTAAATTCCTCAAATATCACTTCCTCTGAGAAGCTTTTCCTGATTTTTCTGTGTCTTTTTGGCAGCTCCTTGCCCTGTGCTTTCAGCGACCCTTCCTACACATCTAAGCAGAGCTGTGGTAGAATGGTTTCTTTGTGTGCCTCCTCATCAGGCTCTAAGTTTTCCAGTGACTGTCTTTCATCCTTTTTATCCACACCCCTTGAGGCTGTTCTGGCACAAAATAGGTATGAGTTCAATAAATATTTGTGCAACAAATGAATCTTGCTGTGAGGACACCACATTATAGAAGAACACTTAGAAAGTCATTATATTCCAGCCGGGTGCGGTGGTTCATGCCTGTAATCCCAGCACTTTGGGGGGCCCAGGCTGGCGGATCACGAGGTCAGGAGATCGAGACCATCCTGGCTAACACAGTGAAACCCCGTCTCTACTAAAAATACAAAAAATTAGCCGGGCATGGTGGCACGTGCCTGTAGTCCCAGCTACTCGGGAGGCTGAGGCAGGAGAATCGCTTCAACCTGGGAGGCAGAGGTTGCAGTGAGCAGAGATAGCATCATTGCACTCCAGCCTGGGCGACAGAGCAAGACTCCATCGCAAAAAAAAAAAAAAAAAAAAAAAGAACGAACGAACGAAAGAAAAAAACATTACATTCCACGTTATTGATTTCAAGTTCAGTAAAAGTTCATAGATGGGAAAGATCAATATGAACAGAGGATGTACTGGAAGAGTTAGGATGTTACAGAGCTTGAGTTGGAAACAGGAAATCTAAATAAAGATTCTTTAACACCACTTCAGCATCTTACTAGCAAGATTTCCTACTTGGGGGAGAGAGAGAGAGAGAGAGAGAGAG
The DNA here is from genome assembly GCF_003255815.1 of Theropithecus gelada. Classification (NCBI taxonomy): domain Eukaryota; kingdom Metazoa; phylum Chordata; class Mammalia; order Primates; family Cercopithecidae; genus Theropithecus; species Theropithecus gelada. The sequence goes on along the minus strand of NC_037675.1, from coordinate 82,815,955 downwards.
AGTGTGTGTGTGTGTGTGTGTATGTGTGTGTGTCTGAGTGTTGGAGTGTGTGTGTGCGTGTGTGTCTGAGAGTGGGGTGTTGGAGGGAAAGAGGGAAAAAGCCGGGTCTTTGTAATGAATTTCCCTTGTCCCTTTTTCCTCTCACTTTTCTCAAGACCAGCCCTGTAGAATTTGGCTGTCATTGTCTACAATCCTTCCTGTTCCTAGCATGTCCCGCAAAATGCCTGGCCCATAAATACATGTGGGGTGGAAGAAGTGCCTTGCCATAAAGACAAAACTAAACCCCGTCTTATGGACTGAAGTTTATTAAGGGTTCATAGAGAAGAGAAGGGTGGGAGCTGTGAGATCTTACGAAGGGTTTCTGGTGGATACAGGATTGATCTGGGTTGTGAGACATAAAGACATAGATTTTCCCACTCCCATGACCGCCAGTATTCTTCCAAACTGCCGATTAAAATGGCGCTACTCTTCCAAACCAGCAAAAGCTGCACTGTTGTATTGGTAGCCACTAACTATATGCGGCTATTTAAATTTCAACACAATTTAAAATTCAGTTCTTCAAATGGCACTAATCACATTTCAAGTGTCCAGTAACCACACATGCCTAGTGGCTTCCATATTAAATAGCTCAGATAAAGAACATTTCCATCATCTTAGAATATTCAACTGAACAACGCGGATCTAAAGAGTAAATCCTCTCTGGGATGCTGAAGGTGGGAGCCACATTTAAATGCTTTTCACAGGCTTAGAAAAGTTCCTTTTCATTTTTAGCTACTATACCTTAGGATTTAACTAACATGTCCATTACTGATGGTTTCTACACTTTTAGAATGTATGTATTCTCAGAAAGCATGCGGTGAATTTTCTTTAACAATTCAGCGTTTTTTAGCATATTCACAAAGTTGTATAACCATAACCACTAATTACAGAACATTTTCATCACCCCAAAAAGAAAGTTCATAGCCATTAAGCAGTCACTCCTCGTTTCCCCTTGGCAACCACTAATCTGCTTTCTGTCTCTATGGATTTGCCTATTCTGAATATTTCATATAAATAGAATCATACAGTGCGTGGCCTTTTGTTTCTGGTTTCTCTCACATAGCATAATATTTTCTAGATTTATCCATATTTTGGCATTTATCAGTACTTCATTTTATGCCTGAATAATATTCCATTATATGGATATACAGTAAGTTCTCATTTATTGTCATTGATAGGTTCTTGAAATGGCAACCTTTAAGCAAAACAATGTATAAAAAACCCCAATTTTCCCATAAGCAAATTGACATAAATAAGAATTAAGTTCCTACAGCATATTTCTGGTCACAAAAACATCACCAAACTGCTAAATCAAGAGCAAAAACACTTCTAATATTAAAGGTGGAAATAAATGTGAGCTGTATGTACACTTTTAAAAGATTAATACAAACAAGCAAGATAATTATTTGCCCCATTACTCCAGTTCGAGGTCTCAGGTGATTGGAGCCCATCTGGCAGCTCAGCACACCAATAGGGGACCAGTCCCAAACAGTACATCATTCCATCGCAAGCCTCTCTCTCTCTCTCTCTCTCTCTCTCTCTCTCTCTCTCTCTGTCTCTCTCTCTCTCTCTCTCACACACACACACACACTCTCACACTCATCCTGGTACAATTTAGACGCACCAGTGAACCTAATGTGCACATCTTTGGAATGCAAAAGGAAACTGGAGTACCTGGAGAAAACCCATGCAGATGTGGGAGAATGTGCAAACTTTCAGCTGACAGTTGATTTTTTTTTCTCATCAACATCCTAAAGAAACAACGTTATTGGAGGACCTTCTGTACTATTTAATACATTTTGCTTATCTATCATTAATTGACGGGCATTTGGGTTGTTTCTACCTTCAGCTATTATGAATAATGATATTATGAACATTTGTGCACAAGTTTTTGTGTAGGCATATGCTTTCAGTTCTCTTGGGTGTATATCAAGGAATGGAATTACTGGATCATATGATAACTCTGTGTTTAACTTTTTGAGAAATTGTATAACTGTCTTGTAAGTCAACTGCACCACTTCACCTTGTGTTCATTTAAGGAAGAGCTTATTCTTCTCTTGACCTGACAGTGTTTGACATACAGAAACTACCTATTTACTGTTGGATTGAATGGATGATCGCTTTGCTCCACACCAAATGTTCTTCCAGTCTAGAACTGAAGAATGCTCTTTTGAAGACCAGGATAGGGTGTGGCCCTAGTCTCTTTAATACCACCTTATTAGCCTGTCAGGGGTTTTCATCAGTCACTTCATGTTTATTAAGTACCTACTTAATTGGGGATACATTGATTGGGGATGCATCACTAAGTAATGCACAGTCTTCTAGTTAGAAAGACGGCCATTTGAGCAGATCACCGGAATGCTGTTGCTAATTGATGTTATAGGCATATAAGACAGGCAAGAGGTTCTCAACTCAGCCTGGGAGATTGAGTGAAGGCTTCACAGAGGAAAGAATATTTGAGTTTTGAGCATTAAGCAGTGGTCACCAGGGAAGAAATGTGATACAGGGGCGAACTAAATAAAGCATTTTGCTAGAGACAGAGAACAGACCAAGACATAAGCAGTTCCTGCCCCCAACAAGATTCCAAGGTTATGGAAGTAGAATTCAGGTTCTTCCTTCACTTGTCACTCTTCCTTCATTTGCCATCCTTCTTTCACTTGTCATCCCTGGGCTGAGTTTAATGTGAAGCGATGAGGGTTGAGCAGTTTGACAAACCATCTTGGGTCAGCTTGGTTCTCTGGCTGAAACAGTCCTTCTTCGTTGGAGTGATAGTTTGACCAATCCAAATGGAACTCTGCTTTGGCAGAAGCCACAGCTATGGAAAGTGAGCAACCTGAATTATGGGCTAATGTCTCCATGCGCTTCTGATGCTTGGAGAGGGATGCCCATGAAAGAACTCTCCTCACACAGTCCACACCATGCCGTGCTCTGTCTGGTGTTCCTCCCAGGTGAGGTTCAATCCATACCCGTCCACCTATTCAATATAGTGAATCAACTGAGGCCCAGTGCGGTGGCTTACGCCTGTAATCCCAGCACTTTGGGAGGCCCCGGGCGGGCGGATCACTTGAGGCCAGGAGTTCGAGACAGCTTGGCCAACATGGTGAAACCCTGTCTCTACTAAAAATACAAAAATTAGCTGGGCGTGGTGGCACATGCCTGTTATCCCAGCTACTCAGGAGGCTGAGGTTGCAGAGAATTGAGATCGTGCAATACACTACAGCCTGGGCGACACAGCGAGACTCCGTCTCAAAAAAAAAAAAAAAAAAATTAAAGTGAATCAACCGTCCATTGATATAAACTGGAGAAAACAGAGGTAATTTCCTCTTGAGATCTTCTCCTCAAAGTAAATGACTGTAAGCTCACCCTAGGGTAAGGGCCAAGACTGTTCAGAGTGGGTGAAACTGTTAAAGTCTTGAGTCTTTACTTCTTTCCTAAGCCAAATTTCTCACTCAAGGCGTACTGTCAACATAGGAGAACAAACAAGGGGGAAATGTCTGTAGAAAAACGGCTACACACTTGCTTTCAAGGTAGTGCCACCAAGCCAAAGGTCCTACAATATAAGCTGTGTTATTTACTTCTACTCATTTCCTATCTGGGTGTTTAGAGACGGTGTTTTATGAGTAACAGAACAAAAGTCTGGTGGCACCCAGACTTAGTTTGTTTTCATTCCTTAGAAAGATTCAGGGCAGATGGGAGAAAAGACAGAGGATAGAACAATTTCAATTCCCTATACCCCCTCGGTTCTAACCAGTGCCTCTCCTCCACAGTGTGGAGTGACTGCTGGTGTGTCTTTCAATGAAAATCTCTCAGACTAAAAACTGGTGTCATTTGTCCACATATTAACGGGGCATATGGATGTTCTTATAACAGCCTCTTTCTGTATGTCTGAATTAATAAATGTAAAACGTTTGGAATAGTGCCTAGCAAATAATATGCACCATAAAAATGTTAGGGTCATTATCATTATCCAGCCTCATCTCTCTAGCTAGGTATGAACTTCTCAGTAACCGGAGAACTAACCACTTTTATCTTTTGTTTCCTTCCCAAACACCTAGCACGGCGTTTTAAATAATTTGTTGGCGTAATTAAGACCTTAAACAAGTTGCTCTCCCTTTGAGAGCTCATGTAAGACCACCGAGAGGTTGTGTGTAGAGTCCGATATGAGTCCACAAAACTATTTGGCGCCCGCTGTTTACAAGCCACTGTCCTGAGCCTACGCCCTTTGTAGAGTCAAAAGTATCAATAAACGAACGTAAGGCGTGAGGCCAGGTGAGCAATGATTCCCGCTCCTAGGAGGTCTCAATCACCAGCCCGCAGGCGGAGGGGGTGGGACTCCAAGGCGCTCCCCATTCCCCGACATTTCCATGTCGCTCGAATCGATGCTTTCCGCGCTGCCTTGTGCCTGGACGGCCGGCCCCACTCGGCGCAGAGGGGAAGGATCCCGTCTTCGGGGTCTGGTTGGGACTGCGAGAGCCGCGGGAAAGTAAGGCCAGCAGATCCCGGCGGCGCCCGTCCCGTCCCTCCGCCCCGGCTCCCCGGCTGTCCAATCAGGGCGCGGCTCGGGAGCGCGCCGCGGCCAATCAGGAGCGGCGGGAGCGGCGCCGGGAGCCGGCGGGCGCAGAGCGAGCCCGAGAGTCTGGAGCCGGCGGCGGCGCTGCGGCCGGGCGGGAGCTTGGCGAGAGCAGCGCGGCCGGGTGGGTATCCCGCGGCCAGAGGAGCCGGCTTTGCCGCGGCGACCTTCCGGCGGACGCCGGGGACCCTGCGGACCGCGGCGCAGGTAACTGCACCCCGCGCCCTGCAGCTGGAGGGCGAACGCGCCCCCTGAGAGGGGCCCCGCAGGTGGAGCGGGCGGGGGGCGGGGGGCGGGCCGGCCGCGAGGTCCTAGCGCCGCGGTGCCCCCTGGCGCCCCCTGAGCCTGTCCGGTCGGGCCACGCGGAGGCGCGGCGTTTCCACCAGCCGCGGGCGTCCCGGGGTGGGAGAGGAAGAGGGGACTCTGCTTCAGGCAGGTGGGGGTGGAGGAGGACTCCTGCGACCCCCGGCCCCATACACAGACACTTCTGGCCGATGGGTGTTTTCGAGATTGGGACTCCCAGGGTATCTTCATTGGCCCGAGTGGGGAGGCGACAACAGGTGTCCCTGGGGACGGTGCTTTCCCTACACTCCCCTCGCCTGAAGCCCCGGCCTTGGCGCCGCGCCCCACCTTCGGGGTGTCGGGAGGCAGGACCCCAGCCTGGCCTCAGGCGCTCTGCCCGCTGGACAGCGCCCAGAGGCGGCCTTGAAGCGGGTCTTGGATGGAGTTTCCTCTGCGCGTTGCCAAGCAATTTGCCGGACACCCGCCTCTCGCTGGGATGAAGAGTTGAAGATGAGAGAGTGTGTGTGCGCGCGCGTGTGCGTGTGTGTGTGCATTCGTGCGTGTGTGTGTGCGTCCTTGTGTTCTGGTGCAACCCCTACTGGAAGGAGCTGCCTGAGGGCTGTGAGTGAATCATTAACTGTGCTTTTGTGCAGCTCCTGGCCTCTGCCTGCCTCCCCGCCTCTCCCGACACTCCCCGTTTCCCCCTCGGGCTGGTCCTTCTTGCTCTCCGTGCCTCCCTCTCCTGATCTGTAAGGTGTCGATAATGATTGCACCGGCCTGATAGCATTGTTTTGAGGATTGTATGAGCCAATGCCTGAAAAACACCGAGCACAGCGCTAAGCACTCAATAAATACTGACTCTTATTATTTATTATACGGAGTGGATGGGCTTTTAAAGAGTAAATCAGACGTGTCCAAACTGGCCTAGCAACCTTTTGCAGCTCTGAACAGCTTTCTACACTTGAAAGGAAAAAAATGCTATTATTAATGAGACTGATGATCTCTTTAAAGGTAGCATATCCTTTTGGGGGGTGGGGCGGTAAAAAAACCGATCCACTGGAATGGTGAGAGAGATAAATGCATTCCAACTAGTAACTGAGAAAAGCTTTGTGACCTTTGAAAAAATTAGTATGACTATTGTGTGAAAATAATATCATGGTACTTTGTTAAATGTTCACCTTTCATTAGCATGGCTGATTTGGGGGAAGTATTTGAAAGTTTTATACCTTTTACTCCTCCCATAAACAAAAAGGTAAAATTAAAAAGAGAGGGAGGGAGAAAGAGAGAAAAAAAGACTCAACCACACGACAAAATTCCGGTGGCTCATAGAAACCTAAAATTGCAGTTGCTACTTTTAGGTGTTTTTTTCCTATGCCTGACCTGGGTGGTCTGGTTTAATTCTTTGTCACTGTGTCACTTTTCTTTTCTTGGTTAATCTGAAAAGTCAAATAACTGGCTCCTTTTATTTTTCTTTTTAAAACTTAATATCTCGACATGTAACAGATCTGCTTGGAGTTCTGAACCCCCTGCTCACTTGCTTCCTACCCTGTGACAAATCCAAAAGAACCTTCTCAAAGCTTCTCTAGGGTGATGTCAATGGGAATCTGTCTTACCACACCATACTACCCCCTGCCCTCCAACCCATAGGCAAGGACCTGGGGAAAGGATGCAAACAAAATGCCCCAGTTCTTGTAAGGTCTCCTGTGCTTTTGCCAGGAGCCTTAGAATGAATACATTGACTTAGAGGAAAGGCTTATCTTCTCAGGGGGTAAGAAGCCCACTTCCAGATGCAATCTTTCAAGTCTCAGATTAGCATGGCAGCCCTTTCAGTTGTTGATAAGGGGACTTTTCCTCTCTCCAGTGGCGTGGGAGGATCTGAACGCTTGCTGCTGGGGGAGAGTAAGAGAGATGTGTTGGGCGGGGCAAAGACTCCTGAGTTCAGAGCCAGACTCCCACCTCCTGAGATCTCAGAGTGTGACTGACTCTGGGAAACTTCAACAAATTGCTTTATTTTTCGGAGCCGGGCTTCTGCTTTAAAACATGAGTTGTTGAATTTTTAATTTTATTATTATTTTTTCTTAGAGGTTGTTCTAAGTATAGTACTAATAAGTGGAGGAGCCCTGGCACAGTTCCAGGGATGTGGTTACAGGTCTGTAGCATCCAGAGAATATCTTAAAAGTTATACCTGGGAAGGACACAAAAAGCTTGACCGAAGGGTAACACTTGAGCTGAGTGTAGAATGATGAGTAGGTCTCTTGTGCAGGCAGGGGTGAGGTGGAATTGGAAAGAAGGTGGAGCAGAGAAGACATTCCACACTGAGAGAAGTGATCAAAAGTACTATTACAGTTGGCTTACGGTAAATAACAAGAAACCCCCAAATCTCAGTAATTTACAACAACCAAGATTTAGTTCCCTCTCATGCTGCATGTTCAGTGTAAGTCAGGAATAATTTTACCCCTCATTTATCATCATTCTGGGACCCACTGAGGCTTAAGAAACAGCCTCTCTCTGGGACAATGTGGATCTTATTTATGACAAAGGGAAAAAGGACATGATAGAACAAAACTATAGCATCTAAAGTCTACTCAGAAGTAGCAGCTGTCACTTCAGCTCTCCTGCTCTTGGTCAAGGTAACTCATATGGGAAGTCTGCTGTCCGTGGTATGGGGAAGTCTACACCAGCTGCAGACTGCGAGGTATCGCTGAGCAGGAGGAAAAGTGCTGAAGGAAACAAGGTCAGGAGGTGGCCCAGTGGCAGATGATGAAGAACTCTGGGTCGGGTCCCAGGGGATTGGGCCTTTATCCATTGGCAGGGAGCAGCCACTGAAGAGTTTTGAGCTGGGCTTTGACAGGGTCAGATTTTCCAGCTGAACCCACATTTCTAGTGGCCATGTGGAGAGAAGATTGAAATAGGTGAGCTAAAAAGCAAGAGGTGATAAGGGCCAGGGCAAATACCGTGGCCTCCAGTCTCTCTCTCACCATCTGTGACATGACTTCAAATTCCACTGCTGGAAACTGATTTAGTTGGCTCTTGAGCAGCTTGCCTTCTTCACAAGTTCTCTCCTAAAATGCACATGCTCTCTCATCTTGAAGTTGTTGTTTTATGTCACCTGAAGCAGTGGATCTCAACTTTAGTGTGCATCCGAATCACCCCGAGGGATTGAGAAAACGCAGATTGCTGGGCCCGGCCCCCTGAGTTCCAGAATCAGTCCGTCTGGTCTGAGGCCTGGAAATGAGTATTTCTGACAAGTGCTCAGGTGATACTGATGCCGCTGGTCCCACACTTTGAAAACCACTAAACTAAGGGGACACATTAAGATGTGGTTGAGATAAATACCAGAATGGAAGAGTCCAATGGAAGGAGGAAAAGGGCTGGAAGGTCTCAGCATTCTCCATGCAGCAGTTTTGCTGAAGGCTGGCTCTGGCCATGAGCAGTAGGCTCTGTAAGAGTAACTGAGCCTCTAGGTGTATATTAAATTGCAGATGCAGTGCATGTAGTGAGAAAATGAAAAAAGCTTGGGTCCAGAGAAGAAACATACAAGTGCTGCTTTGTCCCATCCCTTTGTAATTTTGCCCAGACTTCCCATCCTATCATCTAGCACACACCCTTTTGTCTGGCTCCAGACCTCTAACTCAAGCCTGTCCACATATTCTAATCCTGATCTATCACACTTCTTGTCATTCCAGCTATAATTTCTTCTGGAGCTTAGCTTTCCCACTGGGTGGACATTTTGGCTGAATTTTGATATAGTCAGACCAAGAAATTGCTTGCTTTACTTGAGGTCACTATCATAATTAAACATCTGTGCCATGTGGTCATACAGATTGTGATCAGTCCCCCCCACTCCCAAGATAAATAACCCCCTGAGAACCCAAGATTGTCCATGGTTTGGCTTATACTAAGAGATGGAGCAAGTTACTACAATTCCCCCTAACTGTGACTCACCACTCCTGTAACAACAGGGCATGCCAGAAATGGACGTAAAGGAGCAAATATGTTGGGGTGTGTAACGTGACACAGGAAATAAAACACAGTGAGAGTGTCTTTTTTTTAACTATATTTTTTCTCATTCGTAAGCATGGCACAAATTTGAACTCGACCTAGGGTCGCAATAAACCAGTGGTTTGCCACCGTGTGACAGAGAGCATGTAAATGCATGAAATACTTCTAGGATCACCATTCTAAGTGCTGGCTACCAGATTAGGATATTTGTTTCAAGGTAGGATGAGTGCAGAATTATCCATCGGGGTGTGAATAGAAAATTCTAGAAATTCTATATGCATTTTATTTTTTTGAGATAGAGTTTTGCTCTTATTGCCCAGGCTTTAGTGCAGTGGTGTGATCTCAGCTTGCTGCAACCTCTACCTCCCAGGTTCAAGGAATTCTTCTGCCTCAGCCTCCCAAGTAGCTGGGTTTACAGGTGCCCACCACCATACCCAGCTAATTTTTTTTTTTTTTTGAGACAGAGTTTTGCTGTTGTCGCCCAGGCTAGAGTGCAGTGTGCAATCTCAGCTTACTGCAACCTCTGGGTTCAAGCAATTCTCCTGCCTCAGCCTCCCTAGTGGCTGGGATTACACGGATGCGCCACTGTGCCCAGCTAATTTTGTATTTTTAGTAGAGACAGAGTTTCGCCGTGTTGGTCAGGCTGGTGTTGAACTCCTGATCTCAGGCAATCTGCCCACCTTGACCTCCCAAAGTGCTGGGATTACAGGCGTGAGCCACCATGCCTGGCCGTAGGTAATTTTTCTATTTTTAGTAGAGATGAGGTTTCACTGTGTTGGCCAGGCTGGTCTTGAACTCCTGACCTCAAGTGATCCGCCTGCTTCGACCTCTCAAAGTGCTAGGGTTACAGGTGTGAGCCACTGCATCTGGCCTTCTATATGCATATTAAATGTGTATAAAATAAATATTATAATGAGCTCATATTATAAAATGAAGTGAGTGAGATTTGAAAAGATCCTTATTCCAACTGAGATTTGAGAGACAAGTCATACCTTGAAGGTGTGCTTTCTGAAACAGGAGAAATTCTCCCAGGATTCTGTGTACTTTCCCAGAGGTGGATGAGAAAGCTTAGAACTGTAACCTCTGTCCTAGAGGCCTGAAGCCAACTGTTTCCCTCTCCAGGTCATTTTGGAGAGCCAGCAGTTTTTCACAATCGTGCACTCGTGGCCTCAGTACTGCCCTCACTTGATCTACTCTATGGTGAACTACCACAGTTCCCTCCAGCTTAGGTTTCCAGGAAACCTGGCCTAAATTTTCAAAAGGTGCAGCTGCAGCAAACAAAACTGCGGATGTTACTCGGAGAGCCAGTGAGAGAAGGGACACTTACACCAGCCAGGGGGATTTAAAATGCTGAACAATTCATTAGAAGGTGCTGCCATCCCCACTGGATAACATTTACCCAGCAATTTGATATTTAAGAAATGTTAAGTGTCAAATCATAGAAAAATATTATCTTCTATTATCTAGTTATATTAAATGCTTATATATCATATACATATATATATTTTTTTCACATCTCTAGCACTTTCAGGAGGTAGACTTTTAGTGTTATTGCTGTCTTTCTGAAATGCAGTGAAAAAGATAGAAACAGTTGGCTAAAATTCTATAGATAGATAGTAGTAGGGCAGGATTGAAACTTGAATTTTTCATTCATAGTGTACAACCTTTGTCACCCCAGCTGGCTGCCTACTAACTTGGACTGGTGCCCTGAAGTGGCCTCACTTTCTGGCAAGGGGTGGTCAATGTTCCCTGTGATGTTTCATCACAACGAGGAGTGTGAAGCCGCTTTGCAGATTGCTAATGGCTCAGGGAAACCTTTGGGAGTTATGTTCACTTGAAAGGTATTGACCATCAGCTGAGTGCAAGGCTTTAAGGAAAACGCTACGAGGAATTCAGAGAAGTGTTATGCTCAGTCTCTGACACAGCCTCTATGCTGAGAGAGAAAAGACATAATATTTATATAAAATCAGTGGTAGTTAAACCACAGCGAGACCAACAGTAGGCAAATAATCCAATGGGCTATCAAGTGCTGTGAATTCAGACAGTGAGTCTTTCCCAGATTGTGCTGGGCTGGGAAGGTTCAGGGAGGAGCAGCTACTCCGGACTGGATGGAGAAGTAGGATTTAGCTAGGTGGGAACCGTAGCCTTTAGGGGAGGAATGGATCGAAGTGAACTGTGTCCCTGCCCTGGTCCACAAGCCTTTTCAGGTCCATTCACCGGACTACTGTATCTGAAGTAAAGGGGTCAAGTGGGAGAGAAGGGAAGTCGGAGCTACGTGACTTCTTTTTTCTTTTTTTTTTGATACAAAGTCTCACTCCGTCACCCAGGCTGGAGTGCAGTGGTGTAATCTCGGCTCACTGCAACCTCTGCCTCCTGGGTTCAAGCAGTTCTCCTGCCTCTGCCTTCCAAGTAGCTGGGATTACAGGCTCCTGCCACCATGCCTGGCTAATTTTTTGTATTTTTAATAGAGATGGAGTTTCACCATGTTGGCCAGGCTGATCTCAAACTTCTGACCTCAGGTGATCCACTTGCCTCGGCCTCCCAAAGTCCTGGGATTACAGGTGTGAGCCATCACGCCGGACCTATATGACTTCTTAAAGCTTTCCTTTCTTGACTGCCATCGGACTATTTAATCTTTGCCGAAATTATCAAAAGCACTATTTAATCTGAGTGACTTGCATAACCTCCTACAGATGAAGCCATTCAGTGATTTATTAGTAGATAAATAACACTGGACTCTCATTTGGCCCTCTTAACGTGTTCAATGTATTAATAGGAAAGCACTTTGGAGCTAAGGATGTCAAACATCTATATAAATAAAATCTAATCCTATTATAAACTCTGTCAGACTTGCAGGCAGTTGGTCCTACTCCATTTGCAATCTAACCTGGAAAGGTCAAATGACTTGTTGAAAGTCATGCAGAAATCCCTTGATGCTTCTGTAATAACTGACCCTGCTTCCCCTGACATTTGGCGGTGTCTAGCTTAAGTCACTTCACATATCTCCATAAGGTTAGTGACGCTAAGAATGACACTAAGATGACACTAGGGCCCTTGTCATCTATATAGCATTTCTCCTACTCATATTATACCTCATGGGGGCTCTCAGCTGTGACCCCAAAGGGTCCTTGTTAATTTTAAGCTTGGGGTGAGATCATTGTATCCCTCTCTGTCAGGCTTCTCCCTCGCTTTCATTGAAAGAAGGTACCGTTGTAGTGCTATGTGCCCATGCAGACACAGCATCTGAATGAAAGGGCATTCTGAAGCATTTTTCAGGCCAAATGCCGAGAAGTATAGTGGGACCATCAGTGGCTTTCTATCTACCTGAACTTTGAAGGTAGACACTAGACCCTTGCCAGCTTGATAGTCCCTCCGTTGGCTGCCCTTTGAAGTTAGCTAACTGATTTAAAAAACCAAATGGGATACTTTAAATGAAAACGGACTTTATTTCACTGTTTGCCTTAGAAACGGAAAACATTTGTCTTAAGTTTTTCTTGGTTTTTGTTTCTGTTTTCTTTTGAGACAGAGTATCATTGTGTCACCCAGGCTGGAGTGCAGTGTCAGGATCTCAGCTCACTGCAGCCTCCGCCTCCCGGGTTCAAGTGATTCTCATGTCTCTCCTTCCCGAGTAGCTGGGACTACAGGCATGTGCCACCATGCCCGGCTAATTTTTGTATTTTCAGTAGAGATGGGGTTTCGCCATGTTGGCCAGGCTGGTCTCAAACTTCTGGCCTCAAGCAGCCCACCTGCCTCAGCCTCCTAAAGTGCGGGGATTATAGGCGTGAGCCACCATGCTTGGCCCATTTGTCTTAAGCTTTTAAAAGATAATGCCATAGTTAAGTGGATAAGGCTGGGGTGATCCATATTTGGTAGATGTTTAAATGTTGTCTATCATGTGAACTCAGAGCTGTCAAAAATATACTTTGTGTTTTTCCCCATCCTTGCCAAACATAAAATATTCATTTTTTTCTAAATCATTCCATGTCCCTACATTTCCCTCCACTTCAGACTTTGAACCGTTGAAGGGCGGAAAACTTTTATCATTGCTGAAATTATCAAAAACACTATCAATAGCTATCATGCATTGAGTTTTACGTCCTCTGCTGAGTGGTTATACCATGTTATGTTACTTAATTTGCACCTCTGCGCTGTAAGGTCAGGAGGAGTAGCATCTCATCTAAGGAGTGAGACAAAGGCTGGAGCTAAGTACTTTGTCAAAGGTTGTAATGCGCCGGGCGCGGTGGCTCACGCCTGTAATCCCAGCACTTTGGGAGGCCGAGGCGGGCGGATCACAAGGGAGATCGAGACCACGGTGAAACCCCGTCTCTACTAAAACACACAAAAAATTAGCCAGGTGCTGTGGCGAGCACCTGTAGTCCCAGCTAGTCCGGACGCTGAGGCAGGAGAATGGCGTGAACCCAGGAGACAGAGCTTGCAGTGAGCTGAGATCGCGCCACTGCACTCCAGCCTGGGGGACAGAGCGAGACTCCGTCTCAAAAAAAAAAAAAAGGTTGTAATGGAGCTGGGCTTTAAACCTACCTCTCTTCATCTCTGAGATCTAGAAGCTATGCCCTGAGTCACTGTGGTATCTGGAAGCAAAAGGAAATGTGCTCTAAAGAGTTAACAGGGGCTATCTGTGCACTCTGGCCACGCCCTGGGAGATGGCTGGTAGGAGGAAAACTGCTTTTGTTTTTGCAGGGCCAGTTCACAGTATCAGTAGGGCAGTCGAAACGCACTTTTTTTTTCTCTCTCTCTCTTTTTTTTTTTCCTAACTCATCCTTATTATTTTTGTTACGATCTCTAAAAAGGTGGTGAGTTAGGGAGTGAGGATCTGTTTGAGTAAATCCAGCATGTTTCTCAGTCATCACCCATCAACCTAATTGGCATAGGCGGAGCTGTGCTGTCTGCAACACAGCAGGCTCCTCCAGCTGTGCCATCCATCACACTCAGGCACCCTGGAGCGCACATGCTCTGCTTCCGGTTGATTTTAAGTTCCCGATCCCTGAGCAGGCCTTGAGGAGGCCGTCCCAAGGAGTCAGAGTTGTTTGCTGTTGCATATCAGACTCTGGTCTGGGTGACTCGGCTGGTCACAGCACAGTGCTCCTCTGGGCCCAGGGACTGTGGTCTCTCTGTGATTTGGTTGCCATTTTCCTATGAAGAGGGTAGAGAATATGCACCCAGTTAGGTCAGGCACTTTGCAGAGGTGGGTCCTGGCTATAAGAAAGCCAGAAAAGAGGGCAGGTTCATTTACACACGTATGTTTCTACTCATAGGAAAACAACTCACGAGGCAAAGAAGTACATCTCATGGATGGAGCAGTGCGAAGTGGTTACAAGTACAGACTCTGGAGCCAGACTACCTGGATATGAATTGTGCAGTTTCAGGTAAGTTATTTAATCTCCCTGAGCCTCAGTTTCCTTATCTCTATAAAGGGAACCTACTTCATAGGGTTATGAGGATTATATGATAATTTAATTAAATGAGCGGTAAAGCACTTTGACGTCAATGTCTGAGAGATGAGAAGTATTACGTAAGTGTTTATCAAATAACACATAAAAATAAAGCGATAGGTGAACATCATGGTATGTAGGTTACACAGTGCCGTGTTAGACGAAGCTTACATGACTACCTCAATTAAGGTACTCATGGTCAGTTATGCTCAAATGACATCTTATGAAGTGTCCTAGGGAAACTAGCCATTTTAAAGAATCATGTGAGAAATATGTTTGTAAACTGCCTTTTTGTAAAATGAACATGAGAGAAACTGTGTCAGAGGAAGAGAGAAGTCAAGGTTGGACGACTCGATGTTTCGGGCAAGGGAGACTGGAGAGGTAGAGTGCCATCATCTTGGATGGGAGGGGTTTCTGCCGCAGTAGTTTCAGGGGAGGGAGAGTCGCTGGTCAAATCTGGATGTGTTAGGGATGAGCGTCTTGTTAGACGTTGAAGTGAAGATGTTCAGTGGGCACTAGAAGTCAGGTGAGAAGTCAAGGCTGGAAGCATCTGTGTGGGGATCCCTAGCTCGTAGATGGAATCTAAAGCTGTGAAGGAATGAAGGTATTTAACAGCTGGAGAAGGGGTCCTAGGATTGAATCAGGGGGCATTCTAGCTTTATTGGGAAAGTCAAGCTGGCTCGAGTTTTCTAGTGTGTGCTTTTCTTCACTTTGCCAGTGTAGAATGAAGTATGGACCCGTTGGCATTTTCTTGGGGTGGTTTTATCATTGAGCTCTATAATGCCATGGTTAAGTGCCTGAGTTAAGACTAGGGTTGGATACCATTTGACCTCTTACTATGTTTGGGCCCTTGGGCAAGTTACTTATTCTCTGAGACTCAGTTTCTTTGCCTGTGAGATGAGAACTAGTGGTTAAAAATGCCCATCTCATGGGTGTGAGGGTTCAGTTAGTGCGACATTGATGCTATGAAGCTGTTCACCACTTTATCTCTTGAAAGATTCTCACCGTTCATTACATTTGTTAAAAATGAGGAGTGGTGACAGTCACACATGTTTAAAGCCCTTTGAATTTGCCCTAAGCTGAAATCCACATTTTAATTCAACTTATATTGCTACTGTTTTTCTTCTTTTAAAAAAGTAAAAGAGGTCAGGGAGATACTATAAGTAACTACACACATATGCTAGCGACTTATGTTTTCTCTGTAATTGAAACATTACATCCAGTGATCAGATCTGGCCTCTGTATGTGGTAATTGCTACGAGAATCACAGATGCTCAAGCATTCAGAGATATGAAAACTGAAACACAGAACAAAAGAGATACCACTGGATGACAGTGTTTTAGTATTACATATAATAACCTCATGTTTGCTCTTTGCCACCATAAGCCAGTTAAGAGGTTTCTCTCATTCTTCCCTAAGATACTGACCAATCTTCCCTACCATTTTTTTTTGTTGTTGTTGGTGGAGTTTCATTCTGTCGCCCAGGCTGGAGTGCAGTGGCACGATCTTAGCTCACTGCAACCTCTGCCTCCCGAGTTCAAGTGATTCTCCTCCTTAAGCCTCCCAAGTAGCTGTGATTACAGGCATGAGTCACCATGCCCGGCTAATTTTGTGTTGTTAGTGGAGATGGAGTTTCCCTTTGTTGGCTAGGCTGGTCTCGAACTCCTGACCTCAAGTGATCCACCCCCCTCCTCGGCCTCCCAAAGTGGTGGGATTACAGGTGTGAACCACCGAGCCCAGCCTTCTCTACTGTTTTAAATCCAAGTTTTACACTTGGTTGGAAAATTCCTCTAATACATTTTATTTCACTCAGCAAATAATAATATTCTGAATCTGTTTCTAAAAAACTCTCACTCTCAAAGCTAAATAAGAACCTAGAGATGTGGAGAATCACATTCTGAAGTCTTGTCACTCCATCCTCTAATTAGTATGTCTGCTGTGTTTGCATTTGTGGTTTATATGCTTTGAATTTGTAGCTTTTCTGTTTTGCAAGGGTTACTGTCGGTGAGACGGCTACCAAAAGAAATACTGCTATTAGTGGTGTCGGGACCAAATGTATGTAACAGTGTGGTGTGTTTCTAAATCCCTACTGTGGCTTTTGAGAAACCATCTCTAGATGGTTGTGGGTGACGTGAGGACTGAAAGAAAAAAACTTTAGAAACAGCAAAGCAGAAACATTAATAGGAAGGAGCTTCCAGTGATTAAATTTTTCTTTTGGTCTTTCAGGTTGAGGAAGTAAGGAGAGTAGGCATAAATGGTGGGAAATTTCCATCAACTTGAAAAAAACAATAGAATACATAATTCTTAGCCACTGAGATGAGAGCCCAGGAAGTCACAAGGTCAAAGGATCCTGTCCCATTTGTCTGTGGTGACAGTCTCTCCTCCCCCTACGAGAAATGCCTTACCCTTAAATAATAGAAGTGCCCCTGAGAAGTTGAAGAAATGCATGCTGATGGAATTTTTAAAAATCAGATACATTTTAGAAGTGATTATACTTTTCTATATTTTCCAATTTATTTTTAGTGAGAGTATATTCTGTTTATAATAAAAACAGAAATCGAAAAAATATATATGTTTTTGATACGGAGTCTTGCTTTGTTGCCCAGGCTGGAGTGCACTGGCGTGATCTTGGCTCACTGCAACCTCGGCCTCCCGTGTTCAAGCAATTCTCCCGCCTCAGTCTCCTGAGTAGCTGGGGTTATAGGCGCGCGCGACCACTCCCAGCTAATTTTTGTATTTTTATTAGAGATGGGGTTTCATCATGTTGGCCAGGCTGGTCTTGAACTCCTGATGTCAAGTGATCGCCTGCCTTGGCCTCCCAAAGTGCTGGGATTATAGGCATGAGCCACCGCGCCCGATCAGGAAAAATAAATTTAAAAGAAGGAAATAAACTAGGAATGTGGGAATGAGTGAGTTGTCACATTGAAAGGTGCTCATTTGCTCACATTTTATAATGTGAGAATTCTTTTGTCCTGCAAGCTGTAACATTTCATAGCATACCTGCTGTCCACATTTAGAATTTACTTTAAACGTAGGGGATGTCAGTAGGGCATTTCATGTATCAAAACCTCAGACTCCACTCTACCAAAGCAGCCAAGCCTCACTCAACAGACATCGACTCTCACGCTGTGCCAAGCCCACCCAGCGTGTCCTGGTTCCTTGTGGCTGTCCCTGGCAGTTGGAGACACCCACACACCCCTGCCTTCAGTCAGCAGACACAAACTTGGGATGCGTCTGTTTCTTGTTTGTGAGAGGCCTGGTTCACAAGGATAACATCACGATCAGCCTGGGGCCCCTGTGCAGCTGCCCCATGAGGCTACTGCAGCAGCCTGCGTTTTAGCCTTTGGCTGGGCTGTTTTGGTTTTATGCCCATGTATCAGTTTTGTTGGGGGAAGAGGGAGGGGAATGATTCTCAGAAAAAGGAAGGACATATCCTCCGCTTTGCTGAAAACGGAAATAAGGAATTATCAGTTCAGGGTCAGTAGAAGCCACAGGGCCTGGCTTCCTTCTGTTGGGCTCCTTTGGAATGATTTTGTTTCGTTTTGAAAGGCCCGAAAGCAACTTGAGCCAGATAAATTGTTCTAGGGTGACAGTTTTTAACAGGGAGTCCACAGATCCCTAGGACTTTGAGAAGTGTGTCTGCGAAGTGCCTTAAGTTATAATTAATGTTGCATGTACTTGTATTTTTCCAGAGATGAGAGTCTCTGGCTTAAATTATAACTCGGAGATTCAGAGAGCTATAATTTTTTGTTTAAAGGCTGAGAACCAGTTTCAAGGAGAGGCCTTCAAGTCTGAGTTGTACATCTTGGTCTTGGCCCTAACTTGAGAACTCTTCCTGATTAGTGACTCGTGTATGTAGTGATAATATCAAGAAAAGTGTGCAAAGCACCTTAGGTATACCTATAGACGGTCATGTTGCAGGAAGATGAAGAAGGTTTCACTTTTTCAAGTGCTGGCAAACTAGAAATCTAGAAATCGTTTTTTTTTTTTTTTTTCTTTGAGACTGTCTTGCCCTGTTTCCCAGGCTGGAGTGCGGTGGCACCGTCTCATCTCACTGCAACCTCCGCCTCCAGGGTTCAAGCGATTCTCCTACCTCCGCCTCCTGAGCAGCTGGGATTACAGTTGTGCACCACCACACCCAGCTAATTTTTTGTATGTTCAGTAGAGACAGGGTTTCACCAGGTTGGCCAGGCTGGTCTTGAACTCCTGACCTCGTGATCCGCCCGCCTCAGCCTCCCAAAATTCTGGGATTACAGGCGTGAGCCACCGCGCCTGGCGTGGAAATCTAAAAATCTTAGGTGGACCCACAGAAACCCATGCACTTACTGAAGCCCATGCTGCAGAAAGATGAAGGTTTCACTTCTTCAAATGCTGGAAAACTGGGAATCTAGAAATCTGGGACCCCTGCAGTTCTGTCCTAATGCCTCCTATTCTCTTCTTTCTCGAGCCCACTCAGAGCTCCCTTAATATTCTGTATTATCATAGTATTGACTCGTTGGAATGAACACAAATATCTCTTTTACCTGGTGTCTTAGCATGTTTGTGTTGCTGTTAAGGAACACCCGAGACTGGGTAATTTATAAAGAAAAAAGGTTTATTTGGCTCATAGTTCTGCAGGCTGTACAAGAAGCGTGGCACCAACGTCTGCTTCTGGTGAGGGCTTCAGGTTGGTTCCACTCAGGATGGAAGGCGAAGGGGACCCAGGTGTGCAGATATCCCATAGTGAGACAGCAGAAATGAGAAAAAAGGGGAGGCGCCAGGCTTGGTTCAACTTCAGTTCTCATGGGAACTGAGTGAGAACTCACTCCTGTGAGAATGGCACCAGGCCATTCACAGGGATCTGGCCCCACAAGCGAAACACCTCCCACCAGGCCCCACCACCCACATTGGGGATCAGCCTTCAACAGGAGACTTGGAAGGGCCAAACAAAGCATGTCCAAATCATAGCACCTGGTCTTCTGCTGAGTTCTGAAATAATCCAGGCCCTCATGATAGTGACAAGATAACACATTTATAAGGAACTTCCTCCAAGTGGCTGTTTACCCTGTGCCCAACACAAATGACCTTCCCCAGGTTTCCAACCTTGGTTCTTGTTTTTCCTCTTATTATTCTCTCTGAGTGACCCAGTCCAAATCCCCAGCTTCCAGTGGCCTCTCTGTGTTTTTAGCACTCATCTCTCCTCTGAGCTCTAAATCTGCCTATTTAACGGGTCCTAAAGACAACATCTCAATGTGGTTGTCCCACAGGCCCATCAAATCGCTGGGCCTAACGCTAAACTCATCACCTCCCTTCTACCTCCCAATCATTCTTTCTCCTGAAGTCCTTATCTTGGCGAATGGTACAGAAATTGATTCAGTTTCCCAAAGGTTTTTTTCATCCACCTACCACATCATTACTTCCACAATCTCAATGAGTCCAAAAAAGATTCTCTCCCCATATCTTGATGACATTACGTCCTAAATGGCTATAAAAGCTCCTTTCCTCTCTATCCCACATCTTGCGATGCCTAATCACTCTAATTACTAGCTGGTCTTCTCACTCTCCAGTTGATCTCCCTGATTGCTTCCAGAATAACCTTTTTCTAAAAAACAAATTGGGTCACGTTATTTCCCTGCTTAAATTGTTTAATCGGTCTCTATTGCCTTTATGACAAAACCCAGACTTCTTGGCATGCCTACTGGGGCCGTGTCTGACCTGACTCCTAGCTCTCCAGCCTCCTCTGTCTCTCTTCTCCTTCTGGCTCATTGCTTCGTCAAAGTAAATCACTTATAGGTCAGAAAACGTATCTTTTCATTCATCTTCTGAACTCAGTATGGGCGTACTACATTTTTAATGCAGCTGTTTTGGGTGGAGGCCTTAAAAACACTATTACACTTCACATTCCAAGTTGGGTAACAAAACGACGTCTTCACACCATGTCAGTGCTTCATTCCATCCCTGCCCCGTAACCTATTTCTAACATTAATGCTGAATCTCAGGCCATCCTTGAACATGAACCTCATTTCTGAGCCTCTCATCCTCCCTTCACATCATGCCTTATTCATCTCTCCAGATCCCACCGTGTCTGTAACACACACTGCAGGGGTTGGGGTCGGTGATGGGTAACGTTCGGTTATGAGGTTAGGGAGGGGGCAGATCTGGGGATGGATGTAGGAATCAGGGAGGTTGCATACACCCTTTGGTAGCAAACAATAGTTTTGCATGTTAACATGACTGGTTAAGCATGGCTAAGTGCAATGGTACCCTCTGATTGACCAGCTTGTATTGTCATGCTTTGTTCTTACAGATGCCATCCTGCCAGCTTGGAATGTCCATTTTCTCCACCAGTGACCCATGCCTCACAGAACTAATTTCTATTCATCTTTTGACCAGTTGTTACCTTCCCTGTTACTCTTCACTGACCCCAGATTGGGCTAGGTGTCACTCCTGTACACCCATGGCATAGCTACATTCTCCTGAAGTTGCCCTGATTATACCGTACTGTGATTATTTATTTGTCTGTCTCTCTCTCCAAGGCAGGGGCTGGATCTTAGTCCTCTCTCTGTTCTTAGAATTTCACAAGAACATCCCTAGCAATAGGAGATGCTGAATAAATGCTTATTGAATGAATGAATGAATGGGTGATGTTCTGTGACAGACTTCTAAACACCTGCAGAAGCTCCACGAGCATAAATAACCCAGAGTCCAACAAGACCTATTAGATCATCTCTTTATATTCTACGCATATGGCATTGCATACCAGCATTGATTCTTATCCAGATTTTAACTTACCGTCTTGGCTACCTCTTAGGCACATCTCAAACCCTCTTAACCCTGCCTATCTGGGGGCCACTGGACTGAATCATTCTGCCATCCGAGGCTACTACTGCAGGTCCTTTCACTACTTCGGAACTCATGAAGTACTACATTGAAGGATGTGGAATCTGGATTTCTCATGTGCTGCTAAAGGAGCTAGAAGATGCACCCCCAAAATGTGGGGAGTTGAGCCAGCACGGTGTGAACTCTGACCAAAGGGGAATAAGAGAGATGGGAGCCGGCAGGTACATTTCCTGTCCTAGCACCGGCCCCTCCAGTGGAAGGTTTTGAGGTACCATAGTTCCCAACAGCCTCTCTGACTCAGCAACAAGCTGATTCTTGTGAAGCCATGGCCAGTTTAGGCCCATTCCATCTTATGTTTGCTTTCCCTACCTCTCTTCTCTTCTCTTACTTGGGCTTCCCTGGGATTGCTGTAAAACACTAGCGTAGAAGCTTGGCCTCAGGCTCTGCCTCCTAAGGAATCTGTCCTGAGACATGTTCACACCTGCTAGTATTTCCCTAGAGAATCATGGGCCAGTGGAGGTGGAAGAGGGAAGAACATGCATCAGGTGGTCTTTAGAGCTTGTATGCAGTGGAGCTTGCCTGGAAGTTCAAGGCCTCAGCCATGCATCTGCTGTCCTTGTCTGTGCAAGTGAGTGGTGTTGGCCACCCTCATTTAGGGGAATTGGGCAGATGGATGCATTAGTAGAAAAAGTTCCATCATTTGGAACCTGTAAACTTGTTCCTATGCAGGCTATCTGTTCCATAATTTCCTCTTTTTAAAAATCCCTCTTTAAGAAATCAAATACATATATATATATATAACTTTTATGTCAGTGGTACAGCTGTGAAAATGGATCCTTACCAATATTTGTGATACATTCTGGGTTTAAATCCTAGCTTTGCCACTTACTGTTTGTGTGACCTTGAGAAAATTGGCCAGGCCAAGCCTTAGTTTCCTTAACTGGAAAAGAGTCATTAATAATAACAGCTTTTATCAGGACGTTGTTGTAAAGATGGGACAAGATAATGCATTTGTAAGCCTCAACACAGTACTGTATAGAGTAAGCACTCACAGGATATTAGTTATAGTTATTAATAGTCTCTCTTTAAAATAAAATATGAGAATGATACAGTGTTAATCCTAGTATAGTAAACAAATTTAAGTTTAGAGTTTTTTTTTTTTTTTTTTTTTTTAAATTTGTAGAGCTTAGAAAGGTTTTATTTTGATTTTAAGAGGTATTTTCTTGGTCTGAAACTTTTTTCTAGGGAATCAAAATCTCAGACCCAGTTTTAATC
Organism: Theropithecus gelada; assembly: GCF_003255815.1. Taxonomy (NCBI): domain Eukaryota; kingdom Metazoa; phylum Chordata; class Mammalia; order Primates; family Cercopithecidae; genus Theropithecus; species Theropithecus gelada. The sequence goes on along the minus strand of NC_037675.1, from coordinate 82,793,518 downwards.
TTGCTAAAAAGGGTGAGAAGGCATGATAAAAAGTTTCTATGGAAGTGGTGTTTACCTGCCAGGTATTTTGTTTTATTGGAAATGTGTGAGAACAACGTAGGGCTTGAGACTACATAAGTGTATTTCCTATCTTCCAAATATTTTAAGGTCTTTGTAAATAACTTTATATCAGTCCCAAATTAATAAATTTTGTGGAAACAAAAGCAGAAAGATTTTACAGTGTTGCTGTGGTCATTCAGAGAATTTGTGGTAGAGAAGATCCCAGGAACTAGCCTCTTGCCCCTTACCTGAGGCGAGCTTCAATCTGTGCCAGGTAAACAGAAAAGTACTTCCTCCAGGGAAGCACATAATCAGGATTAACAGTGTATATGCTGGTAACTTTTTGCCTTTTTTTACAAAGCTGTATTAAGAGTCATTAAGCTTTGAACTGTAATCTGGGTTTATTATTAACTCCTTACAATCAAGCTTCCAGTTTAACTGTTCTACTTCATTCCACAAATGCTTGTCACTTTCTGATATGGTTTGACTGTGTCCCCACCCAAATCTCATCTTGAATTCCCACGTGTTATAAGAGGGACTCGGTGGGAGGTAATTGAATCATGGGGACAAGTCTTTCCTGTGCTGTTCTCATGACAGGGAATAAGTCTCACGAGATCTGATAGTTTTATAAAGAGGAGTTTCCCCTGCACAAGCTCTCTGTCTTTGCCTGCTGCCATCCATGTAAGATGTGACTTGCTCCTCCTTCCCTTCTGTGATGATTGTGAGGCTTCCCCAGCCACGTGGAACTGTAAGTCCAATTAAACCTTTTTCTTTTGTAAATTGCCCAGTCTTGGGTATGTCTTTATATGAAAACAGACTAATACACTTTTCTTCTGTGTAATGGCACTGAGCACTAGAAATGCTGCCAGGAAGGGCACGGTCCATCCCTCCATAAGCTAAACTCTGCAAGCTTTCTCAAGTCATCAGTGACCACCAAGGCCCTTTATGTCTCTCCTCAGCATTTGACACTAGAGAAAACTTCTTTTTCAAAATTCCCTCTTGCGATCATGGCCTGGAGTCCTCTGGTTTTCTTCTCTCTCTCTCTGCCTGGCTCTGTCACCTGAGAGTCTAACTTCCCTGATCCCAGCCCTGCTCCCTTATGTAGGCATGCTCCAAGAGTCAGTCATCTTCTTAGATCTTTTTACTTCCCCTATTGATAACCTATTCATTCCCTTGGCTTCATACATTGTTTTTTCTTGGATGACTCTAAAATCTAACTTTTTACCTGTGATTTTTCTCTAGGCACCAAATCTACATTTTCACAGTCTTTGCGTCTCAACATATCCCAAAAACTTATTTCCTAACCTGTCCCCAATTAATTGCACAGTTTAAGGGACCACTCTTAGTTTCCTTAGAGTATGTGTTGAGGTCTTCTCTGCCCTTACCTCAGCTACCATGGCAGTACTATTCTATCGCCCAAGCTTAATTGCTATTTCCTATCACTGTTGTTTCTTGTATTCTATTGAGTAAAGAACAAGCCCAAGGATTCCTATGGCTATAGGTGTTTTCTCTACTTTCATCTTTTTGCCCAGTCAAGATTTTCTCCTGAACATTCAACATTTCTTTGCTTTTCTACAGTGTGGATGGTGATGTGGGAGGGCCTGCGCTGTTGCAGGACATGGGAGCTCTAGGGGCAGCGTCAGATAAGAGAACCTGGTTTATATTGCATCGTGTGTGAATGGCACCTCCTGGAGTTGTGCAACACAGTGCTTGGAAGTGTAAGCATGCAAGGGATGGAGTGTCACTGAGTCCTTCTGGGATGCCAAAGGCTTGAGTGACAGGAACAAGTTGAGGGGAGTTGGCAGTTCAACCCGGAAGGAAAGTTTGAGTTTTACAAAAGAGGAAGGGGGAAATAGTTTTTCCTCTGTGTCATCTACCTGGGGGAATAAAACCCTGTGTTTTTCTAGACAAATCTGTATAGAGCTGACTTCATTGTAGAGCTACCCACCAAGCCTGAGATTTGTGGCCTGGAGCTCTGTTTTCCTCTAATCCTTGTTATTCTTGGTATAGAGAGTATTGGCAGGAGCTCTGAACATAAAGGTTTTGTGTGCCTGCAGCTATACTGATAAATTAGGATAAAACCACTCTCATGTCACAACTGGACTCCCTTGGATATGGTTTTCCTATGGTCCAAAGAGGTTGGTCATAGCTCTGGTCACAGTGCTGCCTCCTGTTGACTGAAATGGCCCAGATGACTTGGCCACACCAGCAGTAGGACACCTTGGCTGATATAGCAGCAGTGTCCTCTGTTCAGGGGCCTGTGTAGCACCCAGACAGGCAGGTTGCCACCTTCCACTGCACAGGCTGTGTGGTACACACTCTTCGTGAGCATGGCTCACATAGATGACCATGGGAATGGGCCCTGAAGTTGTCCACTCTGGTGACCCTGCCTCCCTCCGGTACCTTCTCTCACTGCTCATTTCCAGGCCAACCGATGTCTCCCATTGAGCCAGCTAGGCTCTTTCCTGTCTCAGGCTGAAGCTCACACCACTGCTTCCCTTTTTTCCCCAAATTTCTAAGGTCTCCTCCTCCTTTGCACTTTCACTTCCTGAATGCCATGACCACAGGAATGAAATCAGCAAGTTCTTGTTCTCTCTCTTGACTAGGCTAACTCCTCCCAACCTTTATGGGTAGAAATAACGATGGTAATAGATAGCACTGACTGAGCGCTTATTATTCATGAAAAGGTTTACCTGCAGCATCTTACAGAATCTCTGAGGTAGATAACACTAGATGAAACTCAGGCTTAGAGCATTTCAGAGACAGATGTTCCATGACTAGAGTTAGCAATGGGGGACTTGGCCTACTGCCTGAAGAGCTTGTGCTCTGAAGGGTATGCTAGGCATCCTCCTATGACTCAGGTTAGATACAACCTCTTCCAGGAAGCCGCCCTGGGCTCCCCACACCCTGCCCCTGACCTTTTATCATGCTCCTTAGTATCCTATGCTGTCATGCAAGCTCAGGGCCTCTTAGAGGTGGTGGAGAAGAGACCTATGTTCCTTGCTTTTTCTGAGTTCCCAGAATATTAAAAACTGAAGAAGCTCCAAGACAGGATTAGAAAAGCATTATGTTTTTTTTTGGATATATTTTCTTCTCTGATTTGACCAAATTAAAACCTTAAATTTATAACCATATACATAGAAACCCACAATTAATATAATTCTGCTATGTGCAAGGCAGCTATAGGCATTACAGTATAATTTTTTTTTTTTTTTGAGATGGAGTCTCACTCTGTTGCCAGGCTGGAGTGCAGTGGTGCAATCTTGGCTTACTGCCACCTCCGCCTCCCGGGTTCAAGCAATTCTCCTGCCTCAGCCTCCCGAGTAGCTGGGACTACAGGTGCACACCACCACACCCAGCTAATTTGTGTATTTTTAGTAGAGACGGGGTTTCACCATGTTGGCCAGGATGGTGTTGGTCTCTTGACCTCATGATCCACCTGCCTTGGCCTCCCAAAGTGCTGGGATTACAGGCGTGAGCCACCGTGCCTGGTTACAAAAGATATTTATTGAACTGTGAATGCAGAATAACTTGATATTGGGACATGAATTTAAGGTTGTAGGAGGCACATCTCGTATCAGTCCTTTTGGTGTAATACTTAAAGTCCTTTGTGAATATGTGATCGTTGGCTAATTGGCCTTTCTGGAATCTGGATTGTTTTTTTATCCCTAACATCTAGCAGAGGATCAGGGCTTGGCACATTGGGGGTTCTAAATTCGTCTTGGTTGATTGAATGAATGAGTCAGTGAATTGTCTGTGAACAGTCTCAGACATCAGAACGATTTTAGTTAGAATCCCAGACTACTCTTTACTACTCTGACCTGGAGCACGATACTTAACCTCTCTGACCTCACCTTTTGTCATCTCTGAAATGCTGGTGTTATTAATAGTACCTACCTCATAAGGTTGATAAGAGGAACAAAGCAGGTAATGTGTACCTCATCTATAGGATGGCAAAAGTAGACTATCATGAACAGTGCTTGGGTCCAGGGCAGGGGTGGTAGGAGACAGGTCATGGGCATCATTGTCAGCAAAGCGAGAGCCACTCCAGCTGCTTCCTTTCTCTGTGCCTTTGTGTCCCCAACCAGCTATGGAGAAGAAGGATTGGTGATCCTAGGAGAGTCTCCAAAGCACCTGACTTTGTTCCCAGGGCCCTTAGCCCCTTTCCACATTCTGCCACTTGATGGGCAACAATGAGCAGATCTTACCTTTTAAATAACACTCTGCAGCCCAGCAAGCATCCTCACCCACATCAGTCCACCAGGCATTCTCACTCACATTATTAAATGAGGTAATAATCTCATTATCTCAATAATTTACATTATCTCATTTATAATTATTATCTCATTTAATAATTACTCTTTTAATCAATATTAAATGGCCTGCGGTGTCAGGAAATTCCTGCTCTTGTTATATCATTCCTGGCACCTTCTCCTCCCCTAATGGCAGAGTTATCATGGAGGATATTTGTTCTTGTATTTACTGAGTTCTTTGGCAACATCTTCATTTTTTTTTCACATCTAGTATTTAAGGAATCTCATGGAGAAAAGCCTCATTTCAAACTTTTCTGTTTCCAAGTGGCCAGATAGAGAGTGGGCTGCTTGGTCCAGGATCTCTAACTCATGCATGCCCTTGTATTGAAAAGCAGGGCACAGCAGCACTCCCTGTCTGGGACTCCACCATCTTTTCTGTCCATTTGGAATCACAGGGTTCTAAAGCTTGGATGGAGCTTTCTAAGCGTGAGCATCCACATTGCTCCGGCATGTGAGAGCATTGGCCACTTCTTTTCTTTTGCTACAGATTCTCCCTGGATAACTGGATCCATTCTGTCTGACGATCATGTCCTAACTTGTGTCTCGAGCCTCAAGCTTCAAACTCAAAAGTCCATACACCTAGTTGACATCTCTCTTGGATGTCTAATAAGCATCCCAAATGTATTGTATTTAAAAAGAAATGCTTACTTTACTCCCAAATCCTAACTCTTTCTCTCTACCCTGGTCAATGGCACTATCACCTACCCTGTTCTCCACCAGAATTCCTTGCCCTCCCTCCCATGTGACATTCATCAGTAAGTCCTGAAGACCCTGCTTCTAAAATATATCTCAGATGACATGTCTTTCTCTTTGTCTCCATTGTTTCATCCAGACTCTGGCCACCATCATCTTTTTTTTTCTTTATACAGAAATAAACCACTTCATTCTCAGTGTTGCTAATAGTTTAAATTACAACAGTAAGAAAGCTTTTAATGTTTGATTAAATGTTGCTAATGTTTTAAATTACAACAGTAAGAAAGCCTTTTTTTCACATGTGCAACAGATTTGTTTATTTATTAATTTATTTTTTGAAATGGAGTCCCTCTTGTCGCCCAGGCTGAAGTGCAATGCGTGATCTCTGCTCGCTGCAACCTCCACCTCCTGGGTTCAAGCACTTCTCCTGCATCAGCCTCCCAAGTAGCTGGGATTACAGATGAATGCCACCACGCCGGGCTAATTTCTTTGTGTTTTTAATAGAGATGAGGTTTTACCATGTTGGTCAGGCTGGTCCCGAACACCTGACCACTTGATCTGCCCGCCTCAGCTTCCAAAGTGCTGAGATTACAGGCGTGAGCCATCACACCCGGCCAACAGATTTATTTTTTAAAGGAATGGATTTTGAGAGAAAACAATGTGAGGCGGAGTATGGAATAGAAAATAAATACAAATGTAGGCGATTTTGCTAATTGTTTTATAACCACAACAAATTAGTACAGAGAATGCCCTGTACAAAACACAATAAAGGTTCAAACATCGAGATGTTCCCTTAGCAAGGCTGAAAATTTCAGTCTCTGGTATTTGGAATTTAGGCTGCAGTCCTTGTTTTTGGATAGACCACTGGTGGGTGGCACAGTCCATGCTTTTAACCAGATTTAAACAGAAGAATGGCCACTTTGCCCAGGTAGAAATGAAGTGTTTGGTTTCATGTGTCGGGTAACTACGGAAGTTCCTCCCCGCGATGCAATGTCGTGTGGGGTTGTACATCTTGTTACATTCCTTCTTGATATCAGCCACAATGTTCTTCTCTTTGTTGTATTTCCCCAGCACCTGAGTAGCACACTCCACCGAGTTCTGTTGCATCTCTTCCGATATGTCCGCATTTTTGATCACGGCCTTTTGGTCACACATGGTTACCCATGGAGAAGGGGGCTAGCCGACTGCAGCGGTCTCCTGGGGAGGTGCTAGCATCGCCCGGCTGGAGCAGCCATCGCTGCCGAAGCCGTGGTGCATCTAAGAAGAAAGCTTTTAATGTTTGACAGAAAGTTTTAAAGGTCACAAAACAATCATATTTTCCCCTTTGTGAAGACTACTTTACATAGTTTCAGCTTGCATGGTCATTTAATTTTTTTTTAATTTTTAAATTTCTGTTAAATTACAACTATAAAATGGACCACCTTAACCATTTTTAAGAGTAGAGTTCAGTGGCATTATGTCCTTTCACATCGTTGTGCAACTATTGCCACATCCATCTCCAGAACTCTTTTTATCTTGCAAAACTGAATCTTCGTACCTGTTAAACACTAACTCCTCTGCCTCCCCGGGCCCCTGGCAACCACCATTCTACTTTCTATTCTGTTAATGTGACTCTTCTAAGTACTTCATATAAGTGGAATCGTATAGTATTTGTCATTTTGTAACTGGCTTATTTCACTTAGCATGATGTCCTCAAGGTTCATTCATGTTGTAGCATATATCAAAACGTGCTTTCTTTTTAAGGCTGAATAATGTTCCACTGCATGTATATACTACATTTTGCTTATCCATCCCGTTCATCATAGGACACCTAGGTTGTTTCAGGCCACCATCAGCTCTTCTCTCAACTGTTTTGACAGCCTCCTGATTGTTCGCTTTAATTCCAGTCTTTCCCTTTCCATCCTCTTCTTTGCTGAGTTTCGAAAAAGGCAAAGCAAATTTTGTTGCTCCTCTTTACACTTCTTCAGTGACTTCTCATCATGCTTGGAATAAAAGGTAAACATCTTCATCTGAATCACAAGACCTCGTAGTTCTAAAAACTCATGACCTTTACAACCTCTCATGCCTCTTGCCTACTGTATTCCCAGGTCAAGTTTTTTCTGGGTTTGTTTATTTGTTTGTCTCATCTCAGACTCTTTGTGTCTTTGGTTCCCTTTACCTTGAATCCTCTTCACTTTTCATCCCATGGTGGTTGGCTTCTTCTTATCTTTGAGATGATAGTTAAGTGTCACCTCTTCAGAGACATCTTCTGTCACTCTATGTATAAGATTCCTTGTTATTCGTTGTCTTCATTCTATTTATTTGTAGGTCTTTTGTTTTTGGTTGACTTGTTTCCTACTTCCTTTTCCCTCATGATGTAAGCCCCTTGAAGGCACGGTCTATGTCTATTTCATTTACTTCTTTTTTTTTGTTTTTTTGAGGCGGAGTTTCGCTCCTTTTGCAAAACCTTGCCAGGCTGGAGTGCATTGGTGTGATCTCGGCTCACTGCAACCTCTGCCTCCCAACTCAAGCGATTCTCCTGCCTCACCCTCTGGAGTAACTGGGATTACAGGCATGTGCCACCACACCTAGCTAATTTTTGTATTTTTAGTAGAGGCAGGGTTTCACCATGTTGGTTAGGCTGGTCTCGAACTCCTGACCTCAGATGATCCACCTGCCTTGGCCTCCCAGATTGCTGGGATTACAGGCATGAGCCACTGCACCTGGCCCTCATTTACTTTTGTACCCTGAACATCTAGCTGGTATTTAATAACCACTTGTTGGATGAATGAATAAATATCCTATTTAAGGAAAGAGTGTGAGAGAAGATGCCACAATCGAGTCTACTTTTTCTTTCCTTCCTTTTTTCCTCACTCTCCCCTCATCCCGCCTTCAAAACATTCTAAAATGTTAACATCCCTCACAGTTAAGAAGAATCACTGGTGTGTAATGATCACTCCTGCTCCGGAAAACTGGTTGAATTGCCTCCTGATGCAGAGGCCTCTTGATGTAGACAGGGAGCATACCCCAAAATTTTCCTTAACTTTCTCCACTAAAAATGATCACTTTTCCAGCCTTGCCCCATGTCTCTGAAAAGGCAACCTAATTTTGCAGTGGTCTAAATAAACAAGGCAGGAAAAAAGAAATTAAACCTGGAGAGAGAATACCCAAGTAGTATGTTTCAAAGTGTGACGTGTAATTTTGTATTTTCTGCTGTTTTGCATTGCCTTTGTTTATTCTCTATTATGGATAATGGTTGATTTTAATTGAAGTTAGTCCCTTACCCATACTGGGAAATTATTTAAAGAAGGCTTTGCCTAGACTCCCAAGATTTTAAACTCTGGAGTATGTTCTCCCATTTTTTACTGTTATACTCCCTTTTTCTTTTACAATCTCGTTGACAATCAGAGATTTTCTTGGTTTATATATTGGTTTTCTGTAAGTGTTTATCACAGGACCACAAAATATGTGTTGAAACCTCACTGTTTGTTAGGTCAGAAGTCTGGCACAGTCTGAATGGGTTCCCTGCTTAGGGTACCACGGGCAGAAATCAAGGGTTGGCCAGTGGTGGTCTCACTGGAACTCAGGGTCCCCTTCAGGCTATGGCCTATTGTTGGCAGAGTTCAGTTCCTTGTGGTTGTGGGACTGAAGCCCCCATTTAAAGAGCTCATTAATTAGATTTGGCTCACCTGGATCATCTCCCGGTCTTAAGGTCAATTAAGTAGTAACCTTAATTACATCTGTAAAATCTGTTTTGCCATGCAATATAGCATAACCACAAGAGTAATACCAGGGCTCAGATATAATGGGGTCATTTTAGGATTCTGCCTACCACATTGATCTCTTTTTTTTTTTTTTTTTGGTTAGAGTTACATTCATCTGCATGCATCGGAAAGTCTAATTCTAATAGCTTAAGCAAAAATATAATTTTTCACATAAAAAAGAGCGAAACAAATGATTGTTGATATCAGTTCAGTGGCTTAGTGACATCAGGACCAATAACTGTCATTCTCTTAGCCTGTCCTTCCTATGATTATTGTAACTCCAGCTATTAAGACCATATTCAAGTTGGGAAAAAAGAGAACATGAGAAGGATCAGAGCTGCATGAACTACATCTGTCTCCTTCATTGGGACAGCAAAACAAAACCAAGACAAAAAATACTTTTTAGAACTATATTTCTCACCGTATCTCCATTTATGTCTAACTAGCTAGAACTTGGTGAAGTTCCACCTCTAGGTGAAGACAGGAAAGCAGGAATAGGAATTATAGTGATTGGCTTAAACCAGGATGATGAGAAGAAATGGATGCTGATGATGCAGTGAACACTGTCAGTTATACCTCATTTCTGGAAGGCAGAATGTGCTGTTGTGGTAGGAGTGCAGAATTGATAGAGTCAGGAGGTCTGTAATTCTGTCCCAGTTCTGGGAGATGGTTAGCTATGTGACCTTGATCTAGTCACAGAACCTCTCTGAGCCAGTTACTTTATCAAGTGAGAGAAATATTTTCTTTACTTATCTCAGGGTTACTGTAAAAATGAATTGAAATAACCCATGAAGTTCTTTCCATTCTGGAACTATATACTAATTGTACTTTTTGGTAACTGGTAAAAAATAAGACAATTTCATTGATTGTAAGAAATATGTGTGTGTATGTGTGTGTGTGTGTATCTATATATATATATTTTTTGAGATGAAGTCTCACTCTGTCGCCCAGGCTAGAGTGCAGCACCGCAATCTCGGCTCACTGCAACCTCCACCTCCTGGGTTCAAGTGATTCTCTTGCCTCAGCCTCCGAGTAGCTGGAATTATGGGTGCATGCCACCACCCTTGGCTAATTTTCGTATTTTTAGTAGAGACAAGGTTTCACCATGTTGGCCAGTCTGGTCAGAAAATCCTGACCTCAATGATCCACCCTCCTTGGCCTTCCAAAGTGCTGGGATTACAGGCATGAGCCACTGCACCCAGCCTTAAAAAATATTTTATCTTCTCTGAAATTAGATTAATTGTAAAATGCATCTGATTTATATGTGGCTGTAAAATATAGATAAGAAATTATCCACATCAGCTCCCCACTGTCACACAGGTAAAATATTAGTATTCTCATTTCGAAAAAATATGAAGTAGAGTTAAACCAAGATGAATGTACCAAGATGGAGTAAGTCAATATCTTCTGAGAGTTCAAGGAACTGGAAAATGTTTTGCAAACCTTAAAGCCTGACCTCCTACCAGAGCCATTCACTAATGTAATACACTGCTCAGGTACCTGGGGATGTCAGTCAAGGTCACTGCCTCAGGAATGCACCAAAGATCAGAGGCAATGCCTAACCAGTTTTTCAAGCCACGTGTAACTTAGATTCTTGACTCTGAATGTGGGACCATGGAATTGTTAGATAGCAGAGCCATCGGGATTGATTATTTTGAAGGAAAATCACACAATAGAGTATTTTGTAATTATAACCTTGGGATATACATATATGTATGTATGTACATAAATGTGTATGTTTATGTATATGCATGTATACACACATATACACACACCCAAACACACAAGTAATATGACTTTAGAGAAGGGAAGGCACCTAGGGTTAGGAGATTATGCTGTGTGTGATTATAAAACAAAAGAAGAGGGAGTTCACTTATGGAGAATCATAGATAGATGCTAACTCTGGTCACAATGTGACATTTGTTCCTTTTGGACTTCTTTCTCATACATGTTTGATTTGAGGCTGAGGTGTTCATTCTGTTTCCCAGTTTCCAATGGAAATTGGAAGAAGATTGGGTGGTTTCCTTTTGTTTTTTAAAAATAAAATATTTACATGAAAGAATGAAATTTTTCATAAGTTGAAATAATAAGAGCAAACAACCAGGATCACTCAACTCATTTTCTCTTTTAGGAGCATCAAGGTACCTGTTAATTAAGTGTGTGTGTGTGTGTGTGTGTGTGTGTGTATTCTTCAGTGAACTCTGTTCAGGTTTTCTTAATGAGAATTCATGCCCCTTATCGAGGAAAAGAATGTGAAAGAAGGAAAGGGAAGAGAAGCACTGTTCAAGTCCTTAATCTGATTTAGTCTTTCTCACAGGATAATGGGGCCTTCCAGGCTTCTCTTTGATCTAGCAACTTATGAAACAAGCAGCAGGGTTATTTCAGCTTTCTGATTCAGCTTCTATGGCTCCTGTAGCCCACTATGACACAGATATCAGTGTATAAAAGCTTGATGTTATCTTGTGTCATTGTGCTATGCACAATTCTGAGTGCATGGTAGATAGATGCTCAATAAGGTAGCTGAATATCTCGCGTTAGAAGAACGCTGTAAAGAAATATATAGAATTTATGTAGTCTGGTTTTCCCATTCTTCCTTTCTTTGTAGCTTTTGATTTGATCTTTAGTTGCTTGTCCTTGATTAAGAGAAAACTGAGGCCTTACTTGTGGGTTTGGAGTGGACACCAAAGATCTAGTTGAAGATGTTTCTGCATAAACTCCAAATAGATGCCTGGACAGGGGTTGCCAGTAGTCTCAAACCCAAAAAGTGGATGTGGAGATTTTCAAAGATGCCGCCTAGCTGAATACCTATGAAAAACAGGTAGACAGGGAAGATGGCCAAAGATTTAACAAGCCCTTTTGGACCACCAACTAGGCACAAGTAATGTTTTTGTATTATATAGCATAGCTAACCTAACAAATCATTTTCCCAGCTCTGGAGCAATGGAATTAATCTATATGGCTGAGTGAACCCTTCCTTTTATTCTCAGATGATTTATAAAATTTCTAATTAATTTTCAGGACATTAGTATGAAATGACCTGTATTTTAGATGTCTGAACTAGTCTCTTTTTAAAAGTGAGCACGAGTCAGAAAGTAATGTTCCAGAGGAGGACTTCCAGTTCTGGTTATAATTGGTAACTAGCCATTCTGCTGCGAACAACCACAAAACAACAACATCTATGAGGCAACTATTTTCAGGCTTCGGTCAACAGGCAGCACAAGATTCTCTATCCTGAGGTGAGCCCGACACTCACCTTGGCTCTTTTCCAGTGAAGAGTTTCCTGACTGCAGCATAGTCAGCTGGAGTCTAAGCCAAGCACAGCAGTCCTGCTGAGCTAAGAAAACAGAGATCAGAGTTTGGGGCAATTGAAGCAGCTGGAATCTGTAGGACAGAGCACCAGAGGGCAGAGAGTTGGGGAGCAGAGAGCATGGGGATGGGGAGAGAGGAGCAGAAGTATGTCTGGGTGTACCCAGAGAACCCTTGGCCAGTTTAGAGTGCATAGGTGCATACTGAAACCATACAGAGCTTAATAGAGTGGCTGCTGGAGGATTGAGAATGGGACAAAGATACTGGACATCAGGCAGTAGTGGGGGACATTGGTGGTCCAGCCCAGCTACAGTGGAAAGAGCTCATTAATGTCTTATTAACATCTCAAGCATCCAACCAAGATATAGAAAGCCTGTGTCTTAGGGATAAGGACCATGTTCTCAAGGAGGGTCTGTACATTTTTTTCTATAAAGGGCCAGTAGTTATTATGGACGAGTAATTATTTTAGTCCCTGCGAGCCATACAGTATCTGTCACAGCTACTCAACTCTGCTATTGTAGATCAAAAGCAACCATAGACCATATGTAAACTAATGAGCGTAGCTGGTAAATATACTAATAATACAACTTTATTTACCAAAAAAGGCAGAGGGCCAGACTTAGGCTGTGGCTGTAGTTTGCCAGCCCATGCTCTAGAGTAAGATTTACTTTAAACTTACCCTAGCAAAGCCTAGAACCAAGCCCTGTGTATTAGTCAGGGTTCTCTAAAGCGACGGAATTAATAGGGTAGATTTATATATGAAGGGGAGTTTATTAAGGAGTATTGATCACAACGTGAAGTCCCATAAGAGGCTGTCTTCAAGCTGAGGAGGAAGGAATCCAATCCTTCGAGCTGAGGAGGAAGGAATCCAATCTGAGTCCCAAAACCTCAAAAGTAGGGAAGCCGACAGTGCAGCCGTCAATCCATGGCCAAAGGCCCAGGAGCCCCTGGCAAAGCACTGGTGTAAGTCCAAGAGTCCAAAAGCTGAAGAACTTAGAGTCTGATGTTTGAGGGCAGGAAGCATCCAGCATGGGAGAAAGATGAAGGTCAGAAAGATGAAGGTCAGAAGACTCAGCAAGTCTGGTCATTCCACTTGCTTTTGTCTGCTTTATTCTGGCCACACTGGCAACTGATTAGATGGTGCCCACCTAGATTGAGAGTAGGTCTGCCTCTCCCAGTCCACTGACTCAAATGTTAATCTCCTTTGGCAACAGCCTCAAAGACATATCTGGGAACAATACTTTGCATCCTTCAGTCCAATCAAGTGGACACTCAATATTAACCATCATACCCTGTCAAGATCTGCAGGGGAGACAGAGTTTAGAAATTGAGTCCTACAGCAATTAGAGGGCCTTGGGAAACAAATTAATCCAATGAAGTAGAAGACGAAGCTTTATACAAGCTCTAGGTGAGCAGCTCTTGGTCAAACTGCCTGCTGGAACAAAAATCAGTACTCTGCAGAGGAAAGTCAAATCCAGAAGGTCTTTGGTGTATCACCAACAATTATTAGGTGTGCAGAAAAACGAAAGAAAGCAAAAAAAAAAAAAAAAAAAAGCCAAACAAACAAAAAACCTTAGGAAAGTATTACCCATAGTCAAGCAAAAATAAAACAACAACAACAATAACAACAAAAAAAACAACAAACCAAAAAAGTCAGTAGTAACTAATCCCAAATGGTCCAAAGGTTGGATTTAGCAGACAAAGTCTTTAAAGCAGCCATTATAAATACGTTGAAAGAACTAAAGGAAAATATTGTCACAATGAGTGAATATATAAGGCATCGCAGCAGAGAAATAGAAACTACAAAAGAACATTCTAGAATGGAAAAGCTGAATAACTAAGATACAAAATTCACAGGATAAGCTTATGGGTGAATGGAGGTGAGAAGAGAAAGAGTCAGTGAACGCAAGGGCAGACTAGCAGAAGAGAGGGAAAAGGGGCAGAAAAACACATTTGGAGAAATACTGACTCAATTTTTCCAAATTTAATGAAAAAACTGACAAACAGATTCAAGAAACTCCACTAACTTTGAGTAAAATGAGTTCACAGAAAACTACATCCAAATGCAGTTGCTGAAAATGAAAGATAAAGAGAAAATCTTGAAAGCCATTAGAGGAAAAAAGACACATTATATAAGCTCGAATAATTACATATAATCAACTGCTCCTTAGAAACATTCAGACCAAAAGGCAAAATACTGAAGGAAAAATTCTGTGTCTTGTGAAAAGTAGCCTTCAAAATCAAGGATGAAATAAAAGATGGACTGCTTTAGAGCAATGCTGTCGATATGCCATGAGGCCAGGTGTGGTAACTTGTCCCTGTAATCTCAGCACTGTGGGAGGCTGAGGCGGGTGGATTGCTTGAGCCCAGGAGTTTGAGACCAGCCTGGGCAACATAGTGAGACCCTGTCTCTATGGAAACATTTTAAAAAATTAACTGGGTGTGATGGTGTGCACTTATAGACCCAGCTACTCAGGAGGCTGAGGTGGGAGGATCATGTGAGCCTGCAGAGGTCGAGGCTGTAGTGAGCCGTGATAGTGCCCTGGTACTCCAGCCTGAGCAAGAGTGAGATCCTGTCTCCGTTAAAAAAGGAAGAAATATAGCATGGGCTGTTTATGTATGATTTTAAATTTTTTAGTAGTTTCATTTTAAAACATTAAAAGTGTCAGGTGAAAATAATTTTAACAGTATGTTTTACTTAAGCTAATACATCCAAGATACCATTTTAACATGAAAGCAGTATAAAATTATTAGATATTTTATACATTTTTATACTCTTCAAAATCTGGTGTACATTTTACACTTAAGTGAACAACTCATTCGGATTAGCCACATATCAGTAGCCCCTGTGTCTAGTGTCTACTGTATTGGAATTGGATGATATAATTTTAGATCAAAGAGAAGGGGAAATGAACATATTTCCCTATATGCAGATTTCCTCCAAAGCTCTTTTACACAGAGTGTTTAAATTAACCTTCCTAAAACATTTACCAACATCTCAGAAGAGCTGAAGAGGCTACCTACTGTATATTAAGGCAAATTCATTCATTCATTCATTCGTTCGTTCATTCACCTGTTTACCCAACAAACATTTACTAAGAACCATACCCTATTCTAAGAGTTAAAGACATCAAGAAGCAAAAGATCAAGTCCCTTTCCTCATATAGCCACATTAGCAAATAATTTCATTATAATTTGGTAAATGAGTATAGGTTAAGATAGTATCAGCATTCAGAAGATATGGGGGATAAAGAACCAGTGGAAAGTATGGTACTTTACTTACTGGAAGTTGAGGAGTACCACCATAGATCAGAGTTCTTGATTGCAAGCAACAGAAATTAATTTTGGCTAATATAAGCAGGAAAGAAGTCTATTGAAAGGTACAAAAGAGCTCATTGGATTGCCAGATGACTGTCAAACGTGGCTTGGAAAATAGGTACGAGCCACAGGACCTAGCCAGCAGTGAACAAAGCCAGAGTCACACCATGGGTCTGATTAGGATGCCACACTTGTCACCATTTTCACGGAATTAGGTTGTGCCTGCTTCTGGGCTTGCATCAAGTTTCTGTTGTTCGCATGCCATGCCACTCTTGCATGTGTTCAAGGCCCTTGTACCTTTTAGCATTCCCTCAATATTCTAGCAGCCGTTGACAAAGCCTAGATTAATTACCAGGAAGGATGGAAAGATAATATTTTTTTCTCAAAAAAGAAAGGATTTTGGGTATTGAGCAGACAAAAAACAATGAGCATGCACATTATAAAGGTTTTATAGCAAAATAATTTGTGTTCTTTATCTTTGCATTCAGTGATTGCCACTTGGCATAAATGCTTGTTGAACCAAGCCTGAGATAATGATTGAGCTAAGACTTGAAGGTGAGCAGGAGCTCATGAAATAAAAATGTAGGGAAAATGTATCCTAAAGATAATATTTAATAATGTATTAAATATGAACAAGTGATCAAATAGGACAAAGTATATTCAAAAACACAGTCTTTCAAATAACTCAGTTCATCAGGAATATAGGGTTCACAAGGGGAGAGAATGACACATGAGATTAGAGAGGTGGATCAGGGCCGGATTCACAAAGTGCCTGCATTTATACAACAATTTTTATTGAGCTTCTAACATGTGCCAGGCACTGTGCTCAATGCTGAGGGCATAGCATGCAACCCCTGCTCTCAGAAATCCTTTGTTAATTTCTCATACCTCACTTTATCCTGTGAGGAGCCTTTGAGGAGCTGGAAGCAGAGCTGTGGCATAGCCATTTTCAGGTTTTAGGAAGATCACTCCAGCATGACAGGTTGGATAGTAGGTTGGAGCAGGTGATACTGAGGGCAGGAAGACAGGTAGGAGACTTGTAACTGTCTGCGTGAGAGATGATGAGGGGCTGAGCTAAAGCATTGGCAGTGGGAATGGAGAGGGTAGGCTCCAGAGCTCAAACTCGTTCTGAAACTTAGAGCTCCTTTTCCAGGGCACTTGACACCCTCTTCAGATGAGCAGAGTGTAACTCACTGTGGGCTAGACATGCCATTCCTACTCCCCCTTCCTAAATGCCTGTGCCCCACAGCTCTTTTGCTCACCCCTCCTTTCCAGCTTAGGGTACAGTTCAAGACCACCTATAGCTCAAGCTCTCAGAAGTCTCTTAACACTCTTACTTGCTGCTGTCCTACCTTTGGTGACTAACTGCCAGAATAGGATAGAGAGCAGAGGTTATTGTTTTAGGTTGCTGTCGTATCTCCCTGCAGTTGACAGCTGCTTGAGGACAGAGATGCTGTTTTGTTCTTCCTTGCACCCTCAGGCCCTAGAATGGGCAGAAACAGTACATGTTCCTGAAGACTCTCGCCCCAGCTTTGTGTAACACACCAGAGGTACTGATGGCTGAAAAATTCCATCGCCACGCTCCTGTCCAGCACTGTCTGAGGAAGGCTAATCTCCCTTAAGCACACTTCTTGAGTCACTCTCTGCTTTTAAACCTCCCACAGCTTCTCATTTCCCCTTGAACTCTTCTTAGCTTCTATGGTCAATCAATCCTTTCACTCCATATTCCCCCAGTAGATACCTCTGCTGTCATCAGACAGAGGCTTGTTCAGACAGAAACACACCTCGTTAAGGTCTGCTTCTGATTCTTACTGTCATGGTGATCCCCTGTCCAGAGGCTTCCCTCGCTGATCCCTCTGTTGGTCCAGAATCAAGGACATCCTTCAGATCTCAGAAACCCACCCAGTCCCATATGGTTCCAGCTCTCAGACATCTCCCTACAGCTAAATTGTGGCACTCCCAGCATGTCCTTTAGCTGGGGCAGTTATTCTGGACTTGTATTTTCTGTTCTCTGGATCCTTTTTTCCTCAGCTGTGTTGGGAGCTGCTTGAGGGTTGCTGTCTCAAGGGTAACTGGTACATTTCCAGACATGTAGGTCTCACAAAAGCAATTAGAGGACTGTCATAAGACAAAACTACTTCTGTGACCCCCATCTTATCAGACAATTGCATTCTCCCTTCTACACATTTTTGTATATAAGCAATGCTGAGAAAGAAGTAGCTCTCTGAAATGGCAACTCCAAGACTTCATTGAAACTTTTAACATCTGTTGGTCAATCCTCCTGCTGATACTGAGTCACCACTCATTTGTGGTGATTCTAAACCTCATTTTATGATTCACATTCTAAAAATGGGGTGAGGTTTTTACCAAGAAACTAATTCCAGTATGAACTTAACCTCACAATTATTGTGTTCTTCTGTGGGTTTCTAGCTGCTAGCACAGCACTTTTCAAGGTCTAATTTCTTATGGCTCATTGGTGTGGCTCTTCTATGGCAAATACCTAAAATCCATTTTATGGATTTATAGTATAGAATATGATAGGGGGTTCCATGTGATCAATTTTTTCCACCAGTCTTCATGGGGACCAGTCATTGTCTGTCACCAGCCCATGTCTGGTCTGGGACATGTGAAGGAAAGACAGATAAAGTTTTGGGGCTCTTTTTTCGTTCATACATTCTGAGGAATGGTCTTGGTTCCTTGGCCAGAGTGCACCTATATCTATAATGAAGAGGATTTAGAATCTGCCTTCTGGGCACTGTAGCTGAGCAAGTGACTCTACTTAGTATCTAGAACTTCTTGAACAATGACTGAAACCAGAATCTGCACATGATAGAAATGGAGTGGTTTCATGAAATCTGCATTCTAGTCCCAGGACTTCTACGAACAAGTTATGCAACCTTGGGCGAGTCATTTAACAACAGCAGCAGTGCTGGCGGTAGCTAACATTCATAAAGGGTTTGGAATGGAGCCTGGGGCCCAGTAAGCCCTCTGTAAGGTCACCTACTGTTTTCATTGTCATTGTTACAGAGGGTTTATTACATCCAGTCCTGAGTACTTGGCGTACATTATCTCATTTAATCCTCAGAATTATGGAGTGAGTTTTTAAATTCTTGCTGTACAAGGGTAAACTGAAGCTTAAAGAGGTTGAGTTATGAGTCCAAGACTGTAAAGGACTCCAAGACTGTACAGGACTCAAATCCAAACAACCTAACTCTGGGCCCATGATCACAATCCCTATTGGTGCACCTGATTTCCTTGGGCCTCAGTTTTCTCATAACACCTGAAATTGTTGATCTTTAAAACCTTCCAGTTTAAAAATTTTAAATATTTTCCCCTTACCTTCACCTTCCTCCCCTATTTGCTTCCCTACCCCACTTATCCATGACGTTTGCTGGGTTCGTCATCACAGGATCGGCAGGATGTTTTCCCTGTTGAGTGATGACACTGCATGTGTCAGCATAGGGACTTGTTTTGTGTGTGTATGTGTGTGTGTGTGTGTTTTTTTTTTTTTTTTTTTGAGTCTGCAGTGGGGCTGGTTTACATGCTGCTGTCGTTGAAAGAGGAGGAATCTGACTCTTCAATTTTACTGCCTTATCTTGGCCCGCAGCCATTACCACATTGACACACATTTGACAGGGCTTGAGAAAGGCATCATAGGCAGAAGCCAGTGGGAATCAGCTCTTCGTGCTTGTGGACCCTGTGCTGCTCTCTGGTAAGATCTGGTTTGGGAGACCTGCTCTCTCCAGGCTGTCTGCATATGTCTGGCCTTGTGGTTGGCAAGGATCTTAGGAGAGGGACTTGGAGAAGAGGCTTCTGGGCTTTCCATCCTTTATATAGCTTGGGGTGTGCTGGCAAACTTTCACACGGGGAGTTTCCCGGACATTTCATTACAGTTCCATTGTAATTGATATTTGTAAAGTACTTAAGTTGGGTGATAGCCTATGGATACTGTATTCTGTTTTACCTTTTTGTGGCTGTGACCCCAGGGTTAGAGTGTTTTGGCTGCAGAAGACCTGGACTCAAGGGTTGGATCTATCACTTCTTGGAGTGATAGGAGTGACCTTACACAGGGAACGTCGAACACACATGGCTTCAACTTGATTATTCTTTGGGTGAGACCTTATTATGAAAAAAAGTCAGTTAGCCACTGTGCTGAGATTTGTAAGCTCTTCCACTTAGGAGCCTAGAGGAAGCAGTTTAAGAACTTTAGAGTACCAGAAGGGCCTGGAAACACTAAAAGTGTTAGGTAAGTCACTTAATTTGTCTCAGCCCAAATTTTTTTATCCATAGAAGAATTAGAGTACTACGTGTCCTACTCAACAAAATGGCTAATGAATCAAGTGAAGTATGGTATGAAAATGTGTTTCTGAAAATTATAAATTCTATATAAACATTAGTGGTTTTTAGAAAGCATCGTGTGCCAAAACTAATTATTTTAAATAACAAAAAAGCAAAAGCTATTAATGTTTCTACTGATTTTCCCACGTAGAGATTATTTACTGCAGATGATAACCTATAGTAAAATTTCCTAAAGTTTTCATTGTGCACCAGTTGGAAGGCTGTGAGTTAAGTTGTTCTAGAAACTATCTGAATATTGTGTATATTCAGTTAATAAGAACTGATATTCAAGGTATATAGTAGCTCTTTTGTGGAAGCACATTCGTTTTGGATAAATTCCGATTTTATTAATTCATTATTAGATCAAGAACTAGGTTCAAGTTGTAAGAAGATGTTATTATCATAAACAAAATTATGTCAATTAAGAATCTTTCTATATTCCTGGAAGATAATTGTGGTGTGAGCAAAGGCTAGACCATTGTAACTAATTTAAATAGGCCTAGATTGAAAATGTTTCTCTAACTCACATTTTTCACTAGAACAGATATTCCCTATCCTCTTACTACAAATGAATAAGATCACTTCATTTCTATTTTTCTTGATTGATAAATGATGCTTGGAGGTACCATTTCTGCCAAAGATTTAAATCAGACTTACAAAGAGTTACCTGCCTAAGGCAAGAGACTGGACTAATTTAATAGAAAAAGAACATGCTTTTATTTTGCCAGCTGGTAAAAGAAAGTGAAAGCGTTTTGAAAAGTTTTAATATTTGTTTTGCAATGATAGTATTATAGATGACAATATTTCTAAAATACAATAATTAGGGAAATTAGAGAATCTAATTGCTGAAATTTGTGTAATTATTTACAAGTGTGATATGAAGACTTACCTAGAAACCTTGATGCTAAAGACAGACATTTCAATATAAAAGTTCAGGGCATGACAGGAACAGAGTGAAGTAAGGCAAGTTGGAAACCACCCCAGGCCGCCTTGTGGGCAGCGCTAAAAGCCCTAGACCTATGTGGATTCAGTATAACGTGATGGTTATCCTTTTACATTTTTTGTTTGTTTGTTCGTTAAACAGATTTCTGCCTGGCAGATTAACCAACGGCAAGAGGGGCTGATCTGTCTACATTCTGAGTACTGCCCTTGGCAAGACACCTAGAACAGACCCCGGACCCAAGTCCACCGTACTGCCGTACCCCTACCCCAGCCCACCCCAGACAGTATTCTGGGGTTCACCTGAGGTCAGCAGTGTGAAGATGACCAGTGCCTTTTTAGCATGACGACTTTGGACCATGTGATTGCCACCCACCAGTCAGAATGGGTCTCCTTCAATGAAGAGCCACCCTTTCCTGCCCACTCGCAGGGTAAGGAGTGCCTTCATTTCCTGAAGCGAAGAGATTGTCAAACAGCCATGTCTCTTTGTTATGGCTTCTACTTGATTATTCTTTGGGTGGGATCTTAATATAGAAAAAAGAGTCAGTTTCTTACTTTCTTTCTTGAGATCTTAGAATCGTAAGTGGGAGAATTTACACACTGAAGAAGCGTCTTGGAACCTTAGGGCCCTAAAAAGAAGCTTGGAAACACCAAAAGTATTGGCTCTTTTCTCCCAAGAAACAAAAACCTAATATTTACCAAGTGCTTTACTTTCAGCCTTTTAAAAATGTAGTTGTTAAAAGTAGTTGTTAAAAATGACAGCTCTGGAACCGGAGTGCTTGGGTTCAAAGCCCTGTTGCACCAGGAATGAATGATACGCTTTTGGGTAGATTATTTATTTAACCTCTCCAAGCATAGTTTCATTATCTGTACAGTAGGAATAATCAGTACCCATCTCACAGGTTGTTGTGAGGCTTAAGTGAATTCATACATAAAAGTGCTTAGAGCAGTGCCTGGCATGGGGAAAGAGCTCAGTACGGTCATACTTGATCATAAGGAGGATGACTGTATTGACTTTAGAGAACTTGTGCTCAGGGATGAAGGTCAAGGTAGGATCCAGGAGATATTTGCATAGACATGTCAGTTGATTCTGTTCTACTGCAGCTACCAGTGCCTACTGAAGTCATCCCACCTTCATTTATAACACCTAGGAAGTGTGAGTCAACAGGTATGCTCTCCAATATGGTGGCCATGTGATTATTGAGCTCCTGAAATGTGACAAGTCTGAATTGGGATGTGCTGTAAGCATCAAATACCTACACTAAATTTCAAAGACCTAGTTTAAGAAAAAAATTAAATAGCTAATTAATTTTATATTTATTACATGTTGAAATTACAAATTTTCAACATATTGGGTTGAAAGGTATATTATTAAAATACTTTCTCCTGTTGTGGTTAATTTTTTTCATGTGGCTACTAGAAAATTTAAAATTACATATATAGCTCACATTTTATTTCTGTTTGACAGAGCTGTAGAGGCTTTGAGTACTTGCAGATGGACCAGTTGGCTAGTGATGGGAGAAAAGATTTTTATATTAATTATTTGATTAACAAATTTCTAAAGAAAAATTGACTTCTTTTGTTGTACAGCTGATGAATTTCAGCATATGTATAGATTTGTATATCTACCACCATAATCAGGATATAGTTTTTGTTGTTGTTGTTGTTGTTTTGAGACGGAGTTTCGCTCTTGTTGCCCAAGCTGGAGTCCAGTGGCGCAATCTCGGCTCACTGCAGCCTCTGCCTCCCGGGTTCAAGTGACTCTCCTGCCTCAACTTCCCAAGTAGCTGGAATTACAGACATGTGCCACCGCGCCCAGCTAATTTTGTATTTTTAGTAGAGACGGGGTTTTGCCATGTTGGTCAGGCTGGTCTTGAACCGCTGACCTCAGGTGATCCACTCACTTCGGCTTCCCAAAGTGTTGGAATTACAGGTTTGAGCCACCACACCTGGCCAGTTTTTTTAATTTTCAAAAAAAAAATTTGAAGTCTGTTAAATTTCCTAGGGCCAATCAAGTGATACAGGGCTACAGGAATAGCCTCTAGGTTACATTCAGCTGATCATTAGTGCACACGGGTTTGCACCTGGTGTCCTGTGGCTGTGTATAGCGTAGACTGCAAAGAGTTTGAAATTTGAATTTGAATGTCTTCTGACAAAAGTGCTCCTGTTTAGCCACAGTCTCCACCAGTCCCTTTTGCCTTTCACTTGTCCTACTTGATGCAGGTGTATTTCTTACTTGACCTCTGTAAGCACTTTCCTTTGTGACCCCCAAGCACTGGAGTAGATGCTGGGATAAGAATAGTGAAGAAGGCTGCTAGTCTCTGCCTGCCAGGGTACTGACTGGAGACATGCTGAGCTTACAGCGTTTACACATGACTGGGGAAACAGTCGTTTCACATAGAGTCAGATGGGTGTGGCTCTTTCTTCTCCCCACTCACTGCAGTGGCGAGTCATGCTGGCACCCCATGGCCATCTTTAGTTTTTGCCTCCATGAGATGGCTCTGAAGAGCGGCCTTCCTCACATGATGGTGGCGTCTGGTATCTGTTTCAGGGGGCACGGAAGAGCACCTCCCAGGACTGTCATCTTCCCCAGACCAGTCTGAGAGCTCCTCTGGGGAGAACCATGTGGTGGATGGAGGCTCTCAAGACCATTCCCACTCGGAGCAGGATGACTCCTCTGAAAAGATGGGCCTCATCTCTGAAGCAGCTTCCCCACCTGGGAGCCCTGAGCAGCCCCCACCTGACCTGGCCTCGGCCATCAGCAGCTGGGTTCAGTTTGAAGACGACACGCCCTGGGCCAGCACATCTCCACCTCATCAGGAAACAGCTGAGACAGGTGAGGGGGTAGGAAGGGCCTGGCTTGGTTATGTGCTCAGCAGGGATGCTTTTCAGTGAGAGGTCTGTAGGGCTGCCAGGATTCCATTTCACCTGCCCCCTGCCCCTGAAGCACCAGTCGCACAGGGGAGAGCAGACGGAGTTCTCATCTGGTTTAATTCTGTATCTTGTTTTTGTTGACATAAGCATACAAAAGAATTTATGTGTTCTAGGACATTTCTAGACCTTTACTCTTGTCCCTGGCTGTTGACTTGTCTTTAAAATAATGCATATATATTTTTCTGTTAGGGATTGGAATTATATTTACTCAGCCCCTAAACTGTAAGCACCTTACATATAGAGATGAATGTTTCTGCTGGGTGTGGTGGCTTACGCCTATAATTTCATCACTTTGAGAAGCCAAGATGGATGGCTCACTTGAGGTCAGGAGTTTGAGACCCACCTGGCTAACATGGAGAAACCCGGTCTCTATTAAAAGTACAAAAATTAGCTGGGCATGGTCACGCACTTCTGTAATCCCAGCTACTCAGGAGGCTGAGGCACGAGAATTGCTGAACCTGAGAGCAGAGGTTGCAGTGAGCTGAGATTGCACCACTGCCCTCTAGCCTGGGTGACAGAGCGAGACTCTGTCTCCAAAAAATAAAAAAAGAGAAATGAATGTGTGTGAACGTGTGGACCACTGACCGTGTCTAAGCATGTCACCAACAGGATTTGTTAAACATGGATATTCTCACACTTCAGAACTCTTGAATCCGAATCCTTATGGGTAGGGGTGGTTGTATATGAGAAATCTCTTATTTTGTGGCATTTTCAATGGCCAAAAGCTGCACTGGGGAGCTTAGTAAAGCTGTAGGAGTTGTTAGTCCCCACCCTGGTGACGTAGCTACTTCTTTGTTGTGCACTGAAGTATGCCACAGGTGATTTGGATAAGCTTTGGGACTGTATTAGTTTTCTATTTGCTGCTGTAACAAGTCACCACAAGTGTAGTGGCTTAAACAACATGAGTTTATCATCTTATTATTCTGTATTTCAGAAGTCCGTCATGGGTGTCACTGGGCCAAAATCAAGGTGTTGGCAGGGCTGCGTTCCTTTCTGGAGGCTCTAGGGGAGAGTCTGTTTCCTGGCCCTTTCCAACTTTCAGAATCTATCAACATTCCTTGGCATATGGCCCCTTCCTCTGTCTCTGAAGCCAGGAATGTGGCATCTCTCTGTGCCTTTCTTCTGAAGTCACATCTTTCCCTGACATCTGCCTCTATCTTCCATTCAGGACCTCTGTGGTTACATTGGGCTGACCAGGCATTAAGGACCTCTGTGGTTACACTGGACTCACAAGGATTATGTCCCCATCTCAAGGTCCTTAACATAATCACATCAGTAAAGTTCTTTTGCCATATAAAGTAACACATTCACAGGTTCTGGAAATCAAGATGTGGACATCTTGGGGTGGAATGGGAGGCATTATTCTCTCTACCACAGAGACCTACTAGCAAAAAGCAGGGTTGGTATATTTTTCTGTTGGTGTGTTAAATGTTTTGCTAGTGTCACTTTTAAGCCTGATTCCTTTGTTTTTCAATGTGTTTTCAATACCAATAAAAATGATTTTAAGAAAATATAAAACAATTCTGTTACAAACATTCATATTTTTATGTCATAATTTGCACATTTATGTCTATTTTTTCATATTTAAGCATCAGATTTCCATTTTTTTTTTGAGAGGGAGTGTTGCTCTGTTGCCTAGGCTGCAGTGCAGTGGCACAATCTCAGCTCACTGCAACCTCTGCCCCTAGGGTTCAAGTGATTCTCATGTCTCAGCCTCCCGATAGTTGGGATTACAAGCACCTACCACCACGCCCGGCTGATTTTTGTATTTTTAGTAGAGACAGGGTTTCGCCATGTTGGCCAGGCTGGTTTCGAACTCCTTGACCTCAGGTGATCCGCCTGCCTTGGCCTCCCAAAGTGCTGGGATTACAGGTGTGAGCCAGGGTGCCCAGCCTAAACATCAGATTTCTGCATGAATTGTCGTTGAGTCATGACTCTCAGTGTAGCATAGAAGAAGTGACAGGCCCAGACAGGCTTCCCTTCCTGAACACCTAACTCTGAGAAGGCCCTGGGCTAAGCGTTGATGCATGTAGGAAAAAGTTACTGAACACTGGGCAGTGAATGAGCACAGAAGTGTGTTCCTTCTGCTTAATATGATACATTTACTGCATACTTATTGTCTCAGTTTCTGTGCTCAGTGCCTTAACTACATCATCTCATGTACTCCTTACAACAATTGTATGAGGAAGGTATTTATATTAATCCATATTACATATGGTGGAGGAGACTCAGCCAGACAGTGCTTTGGGAATTCAACCAAGGTTGTGTGCTAGGAAATGGCAGGAGAGCTTCTGCACCAGGCCAACCGGCCCCAAGGTCTTGGAGCAGCCTTCGGATGCCCTGTGCTCTCCTTTCGTTTGCCTCACTCTTCCTGCTGCTGCTGCTGCTCTAGTACTCTCTGCTCCCTCATTACCCAGGAGGCAGTGGGGGCAAGGAATGGAAGGTAAGTGATGGATGGGGTGCTCTTTCTCCACTTTGCTGCCCTAAAATGGCCATGCCTTCAGGTCATGGATTATATCCATGGCATTCAGATTCTTTCACATCTTATCTTTAGCCTCAAAGATTTCCTGATTGCTCAAAACTATTTATATGATAGTCAATTTGCTCAACTCTTCACTGATTTTTCCAAAATTAATTTTGAGATTAGTTATAATTATGTTGCCCCCATCTGACTGAGGATCTTATCTTGTGACTGACAATGCTTTTGATATATTGTGAAAGCTTTATCCTTTAAGGCAGCAATTCACAATCTGGCCCATAGTCCTTGGGGTCTCCTAAGACCCTTTCAAGGGGTCTTTCGGGTTAAAATCATTTTCATTCTAATTCTAAGATGTTATTTGCCTTTTCACTGCTTTGACATTTGCATTGATGGTAAAAAAGTAACAGCAGATAAAACTGTTGGCCATTGTCTACTCAGAGTAAAGCAAAATGTCTATTTCACCCAACAATATCTTTGATGAGGCAGTAAAAATTATGAATTTCTTAAAATTGTGATTCTTGAGTGTGTCTTTTTAACATTCTCTGTGACAGATTGGGAAAAAATACGTGAAACACTTTTGCTCCATATCAAATCGTAATAATTGTCTTGAAAAAAAAGTATTTTTTTAATTTTTAAGAATTCAGTTTAAAAATTAAAGTTATTTTAAAATTATTAAAATCACGTAATGCACAAATTTCTTAATGAACAAAATATCAGTATTTTAAAGACAAGATCCAATTAACACTTGCATGACTATGCCACACTTGGCCCACCCTTATCCTGGACCTGGTGTTGCAGGAATTTTCCTAAAGTTCAGTTAAAGATGGGGTCCTTGTCCATCCCACAGCCATGAAAATTCAAGCTCGCAGATGGTTTGAAGGCGGGGCTTTATTGGGTGAAAAGGAAAAAAGAGGGGAAACAGGGGCTCTGAGCAAGGCCAGAATTCATCTAGCGCACCTCCAGCCCGCAGCTCAAATCCCAGGTTCCACACAGGAAGAGAAGGGGCCAGGCTCTTCCCCGCTGCAAGTGGCACAAACTGCTGCGGCTCCACCCCAGTGCACAGGCCAGTTGGAGTTTTTCCAGGGACCTCGTCCCTGCTGGCTGTCTCACTGGTTCTAATAAAATTTCATTTACAGAAATAGTCAACCTGTGAGCCGTGGTTTGCTGCTTTGATTTTGATTTGATATTTTTAATATACTGCGTTAAAATGTTGTTTTCGTTACTGAGTTTTTTGGCACCCCCTTAAATTTTACATCCGAGACAAGTGTGTCACTTGCCTTAACCCAATCTCAGCCCTGCATTGTCCTAAGAATTTAAGATTTATTAATATTACCGGAGAATAAATCAAGAGATGACAGTGTTCAAATGCATGAAAGCATAATTTTGAAAACTGCTCAAGTATGACTAATTCTATCTGTTCATATGTGTGAAAATTTAACTCAACCCTGTGGAGATGGAGTTCTCTACCTTAGGAGGGTCCTGTAGGATGGGTTCCCAGCAGACTTGATGCCCAGTCTATAGGCAAGAAGCAGAAATAAACCATGTGTAGGGCCGGCCCCACCTCAAGAAGTGTTTCTAACCTAGAAACCCAAGGAGCGTAGGGGATGGTGCGCAGCATTAGAGTGGTAAAGAAAATGGTAATAAACCCAAGGGTCCAGTTCCAAATTTTGTGCCAGTACCCAACTTGACCCATCAATGAACCTAAACTGAATGAGAAGCTGCAGGGTACATTCCTATTACCCAAAGTAACCTCTCCCACATAAGCTAATTCCCTCTTGGGTTTCCTCCCATAGATTGTGTTTGACAATAAGGATAGAGTAATTGGCAGAGCTAAGGCCAATTACACAGGAGAGACTAGGCGTTAGCCCCTGCCTCCTGCCCCCACACAATGGATAATGTAGACATTCCCCAAGTTACACAGTCATTCCATTCTGGAGGCTGTTGTGCAGCTCAGATTTTAATTTGAATCTAAAATGTTTGAGTACATGTGCTGTATATTGCAATAATACCACCTATGTAACTGCAGGCATTATGCAGAAATAGCACAGATGTTTGCAGCAAGTAGAGACGTGTGAGACTTGCTGCAATCACTGCTGCCTGCTCTGTTGTTTTGGCAATACTAAGCTGAGTAATGGCTCCCAACGACATCAGGTTGTCCTCCCTGGAACCTATAAATACGATGGTGTTTGGGAAAAGGGTCTTTGTAGATGAGATTAAGGATTTTGAGATGGGGAGATAATCCTGGATTATGTGTGGGCCTTAACTGCAATCACATGCATCCTTATGAGAGTGGCAGAGGGCGATTTTGCTTACACAGAAGAGAAGGCACTGTGGAGATGAAACAGAAAGAAATTTGAAAATGCTGATCTTAAAGATGTTAGTGACGAAGCCACAGCCAAGGAATGCTGGCAGCCACCAGAAACTGCAAGAGACAAGAAACAGATGCTTCCCTAAAGCCTCTGTGGGGAGTGCAGTTCTGCTGACATGTTGATTTTAGCACAGTGATTCTCATCCCAGACTCTGGCCTCCAGAACTATGAGAGAATAAATCACTGTTGTTTTAAGATACCAAGTTTGTGGTAATTTGTTACAGCAGCCATAGAAAACTAATGTACTAAGTCTCTAAAATCTTAAAATGGAACCTTTTGCATAAGGCTGAGAATGAGTCAGTCTGAATTAGGGGAGCATCTGTAATGATGGAGGACTTTTCTTTTCTTTTTTTTTTTTTTTTGAGATGGAGTCTTGCTCTGTTGCCCAGGCTTTGGAGTGCAGTGGCGCCATCTCGGCTCATGATGCAGGGTATTTTTTAAGGAGATGTGTGCATGTCACTGTGCTTTGTCCCTAAACCTTACAGCTCCTTGTAATTTACTCATTGAGTCACCAGATATTTACTAACCACTTCCTCTGTATAGTTCTGCTAGGTGTGGATATTCAAAGACATAGCACAGTGCTCAGAATTGAGCAGAAATCCACTGGGCTTCTTTCTGGATCCTCTAGTAGGAAACCAGAGCCAACCTGTGCTCCTGTGATTACCATCTCTTGTGGTTGTCTTTCAACCACTACTTGTCTTTTTGTTTTTAAGTTTTTTTTTTTTTGAAATGGAGTCTTGCTGTGTCACTCCGGCTGGAGTCCAGTGGCGTAATCTCGACTCACTGCAGCCTTCCTGGGTTCAAGTGATTCTCCTACTTCAGCTCCCAAATAGCTGGGATTGCAGGCACGTGCCACCACATCTGGCTAATTTTTGTATTTTTAGTAGAGACGGGTTTCACTGTGTTGGCCAGGCTGGTCACGAACTCCTGACCTCAAATGATCTGCCCTCCTTAGCCTCCCAAAGTGCTGGGATTACAGGCATGAGCCACCGTGGCTGGCCTACATTTTTCATTTCATACAGCTGAGAATTTGGAACTGGCTCTGAGGAAGCAAAGGAAGAAGTGGATGCTGGGAGAATTACTTGCCTGAGCAGTTCATTTTATGACAGGTGCCTCTATTGTCTCTTCCTGTGAAGGGTAAAAATCAGAATTTAAAGCAACTTCCCTTGTTAGTTATCATTTACTTCTGGGGGTTCTCCAAAGCTCTTACTCAGTTTTATCCTGTTTTCTTCACTTGGAGAAAGTGGGCACTACTGACCTAGGATAAACTTTTGTCTAAATTGGCCACCTAGCTGTGGGCCAAGTAGTGCCCATTTTGCCCACAGCTAGGTGACCAACTTAGACAAAATGGCCCTCTCGTGCTTTTTGTCTAATCTGACCACAGAGAAATGATTTGCCCATCAATTTCTCATTTATCTACTCTAAAATGCTCTTCTTAGTTTATTAACTTCCATCAGTCAGATGTTAGATCTATTTTGGGCTATAGCTTCACTCATGTAGACTGAGCAAACTCTTTTTAGCATGGATAACACAAGAATGAAATGGAATTAGGGCAAGAGAGATGTTTGGTGTGCTGTATTTAAATGCAAAAATTTGGAACCTTTGGTGAAGTTTGGAATATGTAGGTGTGTCTCTGTGCATGCAAGAAAAAAAGTTCAGCCAGAAAAAAAAAAGGATCAGTGGAAACTAATTTTTGGCTTTAACCCTTTTCCCAATCACATCAGCATCACCGGAACAAGCTGACTCTTTCCTATATATAATATATAGTTGTAATGTTTAGCTTCTTCCCGTTTTACTCTTCATACTCCATTTACTTCTATTAAGAGCCCATACTTTCTGATCAGATGTCTTCATGTCAGGAGAGATGTAACAATGTTTATCTTGGTACCTGTCTCATGCAAACCCTCTGTGGATGTTGTTTTGTGAGAAGGTCGTAAGAGAAAAAGGTGGTGGGAGGAGAAGGAGGAGGAGAAGTGGAACTGATCAGTGCTGTTCCTAGTTTTAATTTCCAGAAGAAAAAGTGAAACCTTCCTTAGCCAGCTGTTTCGTACCTGAACATCCTGGCTTGCAGAGAGAAGTTGGGAAAGAGAATAGCACACACACACACACAGAGGGAGCAGTGAGGTTATCCGGGATGTTCCTTTCCCATCCCCCAATTCCCTTTCTTCCTCTCTTTGAAGTTTTTCTGGCAGATGAAGAGTAAAAAACAAAAGAATACATCTTTTAAACTGTGCCACCTAAGAATAAAGCCAAGCGAGCATTGGACTTCCGCCTGGAATTGGAATGTACTATTTCCCTAATTAAAATGCCACAAGGTTGTAGGCACAGTGGAGTTAGGTACAAAGAAATTGTCACTAATGGTACATCTCTTACTTTTTATGGTATTTAAATGGCTAGAAGCTGCACTGGGAACCTTAGAGAAGCCAAGGAGTTGTTAGTCCTCACCCTAGTGACCTGGCTACTTATTTTATTGCGCATTGAAGCATACCAAGGTTGATTGGATAACCAGGAGCAACAGCTGGTAGGAAAAACCACTCCAGAAATGCTTAAATCATCAAGGCAGCCACTTTGTCTTGGACTTTAATTAGGGCAGGATTTGAAGTGAATAAGTGCCATCATGGGTGGCCAGAGTAAAAGGGAGATATACAGTCTCCTTTAGAAACATATGATTAAAATTGGCCAGGCGCAGTGGCTCACGCTTTTAATCCCAGCACTTTGGGAGGCTGAGGCAGGCGGATTACAAGGTCAGGAGTTCGAGACCAGCCTGGCCAACATGGTGAAACCCCATCTCTACTAAAAATACAAAAATTATCAGGGTATGCTGGCGGGCACCTGTAGTCCCAGCTACTTGGGAGGCTGAGGCAAGAGAAACTCTTGAACCCGGGAGGCGGAGGTTGCAGTGAGCCGAGATCGCGCCACTGCACTCCAGCCTGGGTGACAGAGTGAGACTCCACCTCAAAAAGAAGAAAAAAAAAAATGAAAGAAAGAAAAATATGATTAAAATAAAATGATAGTGACAAAAGTCTTTTTTTTTTTGAAGCACAGTCTCCCTCTTGTCACCCAGGCTGGAGTGCAGTGGTGCGATCTCAGCTCACTGCAACCTCCGCTTCTGGGTTCAAGCGATTCTTCTGCCTCAGCCTCCCGAGTTGCTGGGACTACAGGCATCCGCCACCACGCTCAGCTAATTTTTGTATTTTTAGTAGAGATGGGGTTTTACTCTGTTGGCCAGGCTGGTCTTGAACTCCTGACCTCAGGTAGGTGATCCAGCCACCTCAGCCTCCCAAAGTGCTGGGATTACAGGCGTCAGCCACCGTGCCCTGACTGACAAAAGCCTTTGTATAACCATATATATGGAAAGAGAGCATTAGTTCTTAGGACCTGAGTTTACTATGAATGAGGAAACATATAGAATCATTTCCTTTTGACTCTTTTAGGAAAATTGTGTTCAACATTAAAACCCTTGAAATTTGGTGGAGGCCAAATGAGGGATTCATACCTCTTTGACTTCGTAAGACCCCTTTGGGTCGGGCCATGTTGATAAATGATCTGTTTAGAAGATTTTTATTGGAACCTTTAAGGTCAAATATGTAAATTAGCCACAAGAACACTGTTCACATCTCCAGTTTGAGGTTGCCATATGATTTAAGGTTGTATGGTGAAAAATGTCAAGAAATTTAACTGAAAACTCATTTATTGAACTCTGAACCAGATGCATAAGATATTCTACAAAACCATGAGCAGAACCAGAGTGTTAAAAAAACACACACACACAAAAAAAACCCTTCAGGTGAATGTATTTAAATCAAAATGAAATTTTGTATAGTTCTCTAAAGAAATTTTTTTTGAAAATGAACCTAAACCCATCTCATGTCTTATTCACGTTGGGTGCTTTAGCCAATAGTGTTCCTGACTTTCTCTAGCTACAAAAAGTTTGACTAACATATAAGGCTTCCTCTGGCTTTAAAATTCCATCAGGTACCAGGAAGAATATAGCAGTCAGCTCATCAACCATCTAAAATCTTTATACTGTTCTCTCAAAGCCAAGGCTGATTTTAAGTATGTGCATTTTACAAGTGTGGGTGTGTTTAGAACATGTCTGCAAATGCCTGCAGATAAACGGACTAAAAGAGCAAAGTTCATCCTTAAAATTAAAAAAAAAAAAATTAAGGCACTATTGTCAGCATGAAGCTTCCTGTTCACTCATACGCTGACCTTCCTCCAGGGACATGGTAATTTATCTGCAAGGCCAGAGCTGAATTGGACCCATTATGCAGATACTGCAGGATGTGCATAATTACAAACAACAACAAAAAAACCCTTTCATTTCCGGAACATTTGTCCCATAGCCCAAGCAAACACTAGTATTCCCTTATGCTTCAAACGTCTTCCCTAAAAGCTTGGGCTAAGGCCTTCCCATTGTGTCTGGGGAAACTAATTATCTGGGACCAGAGAAAGAGCCACTTGTTCGGGGGAGGATCAGAGATGACGTCAGCCATTTAAGAGGGAGGCAGGGGTGACAGCTGAGAGGCTTCATCCTGAAGAAGACTAGCCCAGCCGTTAATTTCTATTATGTTGTTCATTCTGGCTAATGGGGGTGGTGAGTGGTGGGTGGGGGTGGAATAAGATATCCCAACCCTGTTGGTGAATATGTGGACAAGGCCCACTGCATTTTGCATGCATATGTAATTCCCCCTGCAACAGAAGAGGCTTTATTTTTTTTTAATACCTTCAGTTCTTCTGCGCTTCTAAATGTAGTTAATGACCTTTGTGCAGTCCGTCTCAGAGGATGCTGTACCCAGGAATAAATTTCAGCAGAGCCTTTCCTTCTCAGGGCTGATACTGTCTCTGATCCTCTCCCCTGGGCTCCGTCTGCTGTAATTGCACTGCCTCTCTCGCCGTTCCAGGCCAGTTCACTGCTGTCCAGGCTGTTCGCTGTGCCCTGAGAGCTTTTCCTCCACATTTTCACTCCAAACTCTGCTCAAGCATCGCCTCTGCAGGGCGGGCCAGAACCCTCCGCTTCCACTCTCTAGCTTTTTTCTACTTCAAATGTCTTCACAGCCCATGCCTCTACCTGCAATTGGGTCAAATATGCATTAGTTTACTTATTTATTATCTCCCTTCTCCATAAAGGGAAGGACTTTGTCTGTCTAATTTGTTCTTTATTCCAGAATGTGGTTTGAGGAACTTAGTAGGTGCCCACCTAGGATTTGCTGGACTAGTGAAAGGAGAGAGAAAAGATGGACATGAACTCTCCTGCAGAACGACTAAGTGACTGACTCCCATTTGTGGGGCTAATGAGCTGTTAGGTCGAACTTGAAGGATGGCGCCCTTGGTGAAGTCAGCTTGTTGTTTTTTAAACAAGATAGACAAGGAAACTGGCCTCTCACCCATCCTGTCCCCTTCTTTTCAGCTGTTGTCATCGGGTTATGATTTCCCATTGTTCCACACACATACGTACGTGCATACATGGGTGTATACACACCATGGACATATACATACACAAATACACCTATATTTTTTTCCTGGGGGCTGTTTTAAAAGGCACACTTAAAAGCAATGGTTCTGTTGTATTTAAAAGTGTCATCATGCCACGGAGGATGGTGAAGTGCTCTCAGAGATAACTCTTTCCAGTATCTAAAAGGAAACAAAATATTTTATTAAAACTCCAATATTCTCCTCTTCCAGAGAACGTGCAGGCTCACCCAGAGAGGCCATGTGGCCTAGCTCACCCTTGGTGTGGGATACAAAACACAGTAAACTACCCAAGCATGCATGAATTAACTAGTTCATTCATGCAGACAAAAATGTAGGTGCTGGGAGTACAATTATGAGAGAGCTGGACACAGTCCCTGCTCTCCCCACGTTGAAGTTGCCTAACAGTTCGGCAGTCTGTTACTAATGGAGCTTTTGGGGAGTGAACAAGAGCTCCTCTGAGCTAGTCCTGGGAGCAGCGGCTGCTTCTTATTGCCAACTACGAAAAAGCAGAGGAGCCACAGATAAAGAATGGAGTTAGATCCATTTTCTTCGCACGGATGGGCACATTGACAGCATCAAAAAAATCCTATAACCCTAGTGATTAGACATCAAAATATAAAGGACATGACATCAAAATATATGTATTTAAAATTTTAATCTACCCAGGATCCCGAAGGACAAGAAGAAAGAAAAATATTGTATTAGCCAACAACGTGTAGATTTATTATTCACATAATCCATGTTATTTTGACCTCCCACTCTAGGCTCACGTTCACGTCATGTTCAGCACTGTGGATACAGCCACATACTCCTGCCCCATGGAGCCCACATTCTGCGGGGCGACAGGGGGTTCACACCAGAAGCACACTAAAGAAGTAAATATAAAGTAAGTGTGTTAGGGGCTGGGCGCGATGGCTCACGCTTGTAATCCCAGCACTTTGGGAGGCTGAGGTGGACAGATCACTTGAGGTCAGGAGTTTGAGACCAGCCTGGCCAACATACTGAAACCCCCTCTCTACTAAAAATACAAAAATTAGCCAGGTGCCTGTAATGCCAGCTACTCGAGAGGCTGAGGCAGGAGAATTGCTTGAACCAGGGAAGCAGAGGTTGCGGTGAGCAGAGATTGTGCCACTGCACTCCAGCCTAGGCAACAGAGCGAGACTCTGTCTCCAAATAAATAAATAAATAAATAAATAAAAATAATACAATAAGTGTGTTAGGAAATAAAGTGGGAAGGAGAGAAAAATGAGGCAAAAGAAGGGACTATGATGAGGAGGATGTGAAATTTTCCTTAAGGCCAGGGAGTGACTGAGGGGCATATGTGAGTGAAGACCTGGGGGACATGGGGCAGCAAGCCTTGCAGAAAGTGGGGAGGAGCCTTCCATGTGGAAGGAACAGCAAGTGAATAGCCCTTGAGGGGCAGCTGTGTTCTTGGTGTGTGACCTGAGTGGAGTGAATGTGGGGAGAAGAGAAGGAGGTGAGGAGGAAAGGTTACAGAGACTCAGACACACAGGTCCTTGGCAGACATGGTGAGGACTTTGATTTTTATTATGGGTGAGATGGAAAGCTAATGGAGGGTTTTGAACAGAGGTGTGGCCTGATCCAACTTGAGTTTCAACAGTACTGTTAAAACTGTGTGGCAGCTCTGGTGTAGCGGTTGAGGGTGGTGTAGCTGAGAATAGACTGGGAGGAGAGGACAGAGGTAGAGGCAAGGAGACAGGGTAGGAGGCCACTGTATCCATCCAGGCAAGAGAGGATTGTGGCTTGCAGCAGGGGGGTAGCTTGGAGAAGGCAGGAAGTGATTGGATTCCAGATGTATTTTGAAGGTAGGACTAACAAAAATTGTGATGGAGCAACTATGAGAAGGATCAAGGATGACTTGATGGTTTTGTTCTGAGCAGCTGAAAGGATGCAGAGGCTGCTTTGGAGGGAATAATAGGAGCTTAGTTTTCAACATGTAAAGTTAGAGACCCAAATGGAGATGTCAAGTTGATTTGGACAAAAGAATATGTTTGAGAATAATAACCATCACCACCTAACCCATGTTGAGTACTCTTATTGTGCCAAGCAATTTTGCAAGTGCTTCATCAGTATTAACCTAATCCCCTTATGAGGTTTATATTCTCTTCAGCTGCATTGTACGGGTGAGAAAAACGAGGAACAAATGAATTTGAGTAGCTTGTTCCAGGCTACAGGGCTGGATCTGGTATGCAAACCAGGCAGTCTGGATCCAGGGTCCCTGGTCTTAACCTCATAGGAAAGGAGGAGAGGCAGATATTGATCTTTCC
The DNA here is from genome assembly GCF_003255815.1 of Theropithecus gelada. Lineage (NCBI taxonomy): Eukaryota > Metazoa > Chordata > Mammalia > Primates > Cercopithecidae > Theropithecus > Theropithecus gelada. Next base: position 82,757,285 of record NC_037675.1, on the reverse strand, counting down.
TTCACTTTATTCCTTCAAGCTAGATGGATGTGGCTTGAAGTGTCATGATGGCAGCATCCTGTTTTTACCTGGTCCGGACATCAAAGGTCTGGCCCCTGGGAGCATAGTCAGCTCCAGGCCCAGTACTTTCTCTCTTTCAGCTAAGCTTGTGGCCTGAGAACATTCAATTAAGAACCTGAATAAAATAACTCATCCGAGATTTCTAAGCCGAAAAATAAACAAAGCGTATTAGAACGAATGAGAACAATTTGTGAGAGGCAGGAGCTTTGCCTCTCCCAGATGCACTGTTCCGAGTTTGTGTTTCAAGAGAAACGTTGGCGTTTTATCTCACAAATGTAAGGAGCCGATGTGCAAATACCATTAAGTGAAATAGCTTTCTTACTGAGTAATCTGTCTTTTTTTGATATGTGGTTTTAATAAGTTTTATTACCTATTGAATAAATACAAAACAACATTTTAAAATGTGTGTTAAATTATAAAGAACAGCAGTACAACCCATCACCCAGTTTAATAAATGGAATATTGTCATCGCCAGAGGCCCTGCGTGTTTCCCTACTGATCACAGCCTCCTCCCTCTTCACATCCCCTTCCCTCCCCTCTGTATCACCACCTTCTGAGTTTCATGATAATAACTACATTACTTTTCTTGACAGTTTTACTACCTACACATGCATCAAGAATGTTATAATTTAGCCTGGTTTTGAACTTTATATATATGGAATAATACTGTATTACTCCGTGGCTTACTCCTTTGATACATTATTTGTGGGAATTGTCCATGTCAAAAACTAAAAGAACTTGTAGCTATGGTTCTTTTAGTTTTTATTACTCTGTATTCCATTATAGTAATATACTACAATCCATTTTTCCATTCTGTTTTTGATGGACATTTGGATTCTTTTCTTTCTTTCTTTCTTTCTTTTTTTGGAGATGGAGTCTTGCTCTGTCGCCCTGGCTGACGTTGCAATGGCGCGATCTCGGCTCACTGCAACGTCCGCCTCCCAGGTTCAAGCGATTCTCCTGCCTCAGCCTCCTCAGTAGCTGGGATTACAGGTGCCTGCCACCACACCCAGCTAATTTGTTGTGTTTTTAGTAGAGATGGGGTTTCACTGTGTTGGCCAGGCTGGCCACAAACTCCAGACCTCGTAATCCACCCGCCTTGGCTTCCCAAAGTGCTGGGATTACAGGCATGAGCCACCATGCCTGGCTCATTTGGGTTGTTTCTAAGATGATAATGCACTTCCATGAGCATTATTTTTGTCTTTCTATGAACATTTTTAACCTGTATCCTGGTGAACATGTGCAGGTGGTTCTCTTGCATAAAAAAATAGGATGGGAATTGCTGTGCTGTAGGATGTGTTCATATTCAGCTTAATCAGGTAATACCGAGCCATTGGCTAAAGTGGTTTCTAGTTATCCTACCAGCTGTACATGAAAGGCACTGTGGCTCCCCTTCCTCAGCTGCACTTAGGATTGTTACATTTTTCTATTTTTGTCTTTAGGGAGGTGGAGAAAGAAAGGGGGAAGGGTAATAGGATCTTAGTATCTCATGTGGTTTTAATTTGCATTTCCTAGATTACTAACAAGGTTGAGCATCCTTTTTTTTTTTTTTGAGACGGAGTCTCGCTCTGTCACCCAGGCTGGAGTGCAGTGGCGCCATCTCGGCTCACTGCAAACTTCGCCTCTTGGGTTCACGCCATTCTCCTGCCTCAGACTCCCGAGTAGCTGGGACTACAGGCGCCCTCCACCACGCCTGTCTAATTTTTTGTATTTTCAGTAGAGACGGGGTTTCACCATGTTAGCCAGGATGGTCTCGATCTCCTGACCTTGTGATCCACCTGCCTCGGCCTCCCAAAGTGCAGGAATTACAGGCGTGAGCCACCGCGCCTGGCCTTGAGCATCCTTTTTTGGTGCCATTTGGATTTTTCTTTCATGAAATCCCTGTTCAGCTATATTCCTGTTGGTGTCTCTGCCTTTTTCTTGTTGATTTCTAGGAGTTCCTGGTGCATTCAATGTGTAGCAGATATTATCTCCTATCCTGTGAATGGTCTTTTCATTCTCCTTATGTCTTTTGGCAAAAATAAGTTATTTATTTTAATGACATAATTTTTTTCAATGTTTGTTTTATTATCAGTGCTTTCTGTGTCTTGGTAAAGAAAATATTTCTCTACTCCAAAGTCATGAATGCATTTGGCTATATTGTCTTCTAAAATGTTTCTTATATAGCCTTCACACGTTGACATTCAATATAGCTAGAATTAGTTTTTCTGTACAGTTTGAAGTACAGGTCTGGCTTCACTTTTTCATGTAGATATCCAGTTTTTCCAATACTGTTTTGTTGTTGTGTTTATTTTAATGTAAATACTTATAAATATATTACTCAAAACTCAGCTTCATTCATATCTAAATAGTATGATTCTGCTTGTTAATATAGGTGAAAGCCCTGCTATAATTTTTTTTCTTTCCAACATTTATTTTAGATTTAGGAGGTACATGCACAGATTTGTTACCTGAGTAAATTGCCTGTTGTGGGGGTTTGGTCTGAAGATAATTTTGTCACCCAGGTAATCAACATAATGCCCAATAGGTAGTTTTTCAATCCTCACTCTCCTTCCACCCTCCACCCTCAAGTGGGCCCCAGGGGCTGTTGTTTTCTTCTTTATTTCCATGTGTACTCAGTATTTAGCTCCCCTTTATAAGTGAGAACATATGATATTTGGTTTTCTTTCCTGGGTTAATTTGTTTAGGATGATAACCTCCAGCTCCATCCATGTTGCTGCGAAGGACATGAGCTCATTTTTTTTATGGCTGTGTAGTATTCCATCTTGTATATGTTGCACATTTTCTTTATCCAGTCCACCGTTGATGAGCATCTGGGTTGATTCTGCATCTTTGGTATTGTGAATAGTGCTGCAAGGAACATAGGCGTGCGTGTGTCATTTTTCCTTTGTGTATGTACCCAGTAATGGAATTGCTAGGTCAAATGGTAATTCTGTTTTAAGTTCTTTGAGAAATCTTCAGACTGCTTTCCACAGTGGCTGAATTAATTTACATTCCCACCAGCAGTGTGTAAGCCTTCTCTTTTCTCTGCAACCTCAGCAGCATCTGTTATTTTTTGACTTTTGATAATAGCCATTCTCACTGGGATGAGATGGTATCTCATTGTGGTTTTGATTTGCGTTCCTGTAATGATTGGTGATATTGAGCATTTTTTCATATGCTTGTTTGCTGTATGTTTATCTTCTTTTGAGAAGTGTCTGTTCATGGCCTTTGCCCATTTTAATGGGGTTGTTTTTTGCTTGTTCATTTACGTTTCTTATAGATTCTTGATATTAGACCTTTGTCAGATGCATAGTTTGCAAATATTTTTCTCATTTTGTAGCTTGTCTGTTTACTCCATTGATAGTTTATTTTGTTGTGCAGAAGCTCTTTAGTTTAATTAGGTCCCACTTGTCAATTTTTGTTTTTCCTGCATTGCTTTTGGAATCTTTGTCGTGAAGTTTTTGCTAGGGCCAATGTCCAGAATGGTATTCCCTATGTTTTCTTCTAGGGTTTTTATAATTTTATGTTTTACATTTAAGCCTTTAATCCATCTTGAGTTATTTTTTATATATGGTGAGAGGTAGGAGTCCACTTTCAATCTTCTGCAAATGGCTAGCCAGTTTTTTCAGCACCATTTATTGAATAGAAAGTCCTTTCCCCGTTGCTTGTTATTGTTGGCTTTGTAGAAGATCAGATGGTTGTAGGTGTGCAGCTTTATTCTGGGTTCTCTAACCTGTTTCATTCATCTATGTATCTGTTTTTATACCATACCATGCAGTTTTAATTATTGTAGCCTTGTGATGTAGTTTGAAAAGGGTAGTGTGATGTCTCTAGCTGTGTTCTTTTTGCTTAAGATTGTTTTGCCATACTAGAATTTTAATTGACATTGAAGTAAATGTATAAACCAGTTTGGGGAGAATTAACATCTTTACAGTGTTAAATCTTTCAATCTCTAAATATGTATCTATTTATCTGTATCTCCATATGTATATATTATCTCCACATATATATCTCTCCATTTATTTAATCTTCTTTATGGTCTGTTAATAAACTTTAGAAATGCCTCCTCTAAGGCCTTAGCACATTTTTTCTTAGATTTGATACTATATATGCTTCATACTTTTTGTTGCTGTTATAAATGCTGTCTTGTTTTAAATTTCATTTTCTAAATATTTCTTGCTGGCTTACAGAAACACAATTCATTTTTATATGTTGATTTTTTAATTAACAGGCATACCTTGCTAACATTATTAATTTGCTAACTTATTGGTAAAGTCTTTTGGTTATTTTACGTATACAAAAATATCATCTGCAAATAATGACAGTTTTGTTTCTTTCACTTCTTTTCACTTCCTGCCTTACTGTGCAGGATCTGATCATAAATATGATGTTGAACAGAAGTGAGGGTAATGAACATCACCATCTTGATCGGAATCTCCAAGGGTTAATTAGCTTTATGTGATGTTCTCTGTGGGGTTTGGGGGGTATTTCTGTTAGGTTTAGGGAGTTCTTCTGTTTGTAATTTGCTAAAAATTACTACCATGAATAAAGACTAAAATTTATTTAGTGCTTTTTCTATATCTATTGTGATGGTAAGATTTTTCTCTTTTAATACGTTATTGCAGTGAATTACATTAATTGATTTTCTATTATTAACCCATGTATTCTCAACAGGGTGATATTATCCCTAAGGGGGCTAAAAATGGTTCTTGAGTAGGGCAAATAAATTGTAATTTTTGTTGTATACAGAATACCTATAATATATATATACAGTACAAAAGTAAACATAAAATATATATGTAGCATTAAAATTTCAAAAACTTACTTTGCAAAAACTTGGTGAAAAGGATGAAAAGACAGGCTATAGCCTGGGAAAAAATATTTGCAAACCGCAGCCAACAAAGGACTAGTATCAGGCCAGGCACAGTGGCTCATGCCTGTAATCCCAGCACTTTGGGAGGCCAAGGCAGGTGGATCACTTGAGCCCAGGAGTTTGAGACCAGCCTGGGCAACATAGTGGAACCCTGTTTCTATGAAAATACGAAAAATTAACTAGGCATAGTGGTGCACACCTGTAGTTCCAGCTACTCTGGAGGCTGAGGTGGGTAGATCGCTTGAACCTGGGAAGTGGAGGTTACAGTGAACTGAGATGGCATCACTCCACTCCAGTCTGGACAACGGAGTGAAACTGTCTCAGAATAAAAACAAAAGGACTAGTATCTAGAATATATAGAAAAATCTCAAAACCCAACAGTAAACAGTTCCCATTAAAAAAAATGGGCTAGGCCGGGTGTGGTGGCTCAGGCCTGTAATCCCAGCACTTTGGGAGGCCAAGGTAGGCAGTCACCTGAGGTCAGGAGTTCAAGACCAGCCTGAACAACATGGTGAAACCCCATCTCTCCTAAAAATAGAGAATTAGCCGGGCGTGGTGGCATGTGCTTGTAATCCCAGCTACTTGGGAGGCTGAGGCAGGAGAATTGCTTGAAACCAGGAGGTGGAGATTGCGGTGAGCCGAGATCATGCTATTGTGCTCCAGCCTGGGCAATAAGAGCGGAACTCCATCTTCCAAAAAAAAGAAAAAAGTGAGCTAAAGAAATAAACATATGTTTCACCAAAGAGAATATATCAAGATAGTAAGTAATCACATGAAAAGATATTAAATATTATTATCCATTAGGGAAATACAAATTAAAATGATCTTTCACTGCACATCTATTAGAATAACTGAAATAAAAAGTAATGGTAAGACTAAATGCTAGTGAGGATGCCAAGAGATTGGATCATTCTTGCATTGCTGGTGGGAATATAAAATGGTACAACCATTTTGGAAAACAGTTTGGCGGTTTCTTATAAAACAAAACATGCAATTGCCATATGACCCAGCAATTGCACTCTTGGACTTTATCTCAGAGAAATGGAAACTTATGTTCATACAAAAACCTGTACACAAATGTTTATAGCAGCTTTATTTATAGTAGCTAAGAACCAGAAGCAGCCTAGATGTCCTTTGATGGGGAAAGAAGGAAACTAACTGTGGTGTATGCATACCATGGAATACTACTCAGCAATAAAAAGGAATGAACTCCTGGTACATGCAACAACTCAGATGAAGCTCAAAGGCATTATGCTGAGTAATAAAAGCCAGTCCTAAAAAGTTGCATAATGCATGATTCCATTTATATTGCATTCTTGAAGTGACAAAATTATAGAAACGAAAAACAGATTAGTGGTTGTCAAAGGTTAGGAACAGAGCATGGAGATGGAGGCAAGCTAGGAGGGAATTAGGCATGCTTATAAAAGTGCAGCATGAAAGATCCTTGCGGTGATGGAACTGTTCTATATCTTGACTCGTGGATACATGAATCTACACATTGATAACATTGCATAGAACTAGATACACACACACGAGTACATGTAAAACTGGGGAAATCTGAATGAGATTGGTGAATTGTATTAATGTCAGTTTTCTGATTGTAATGTATTAGAGGAGGAGAGTTCAAGAGAGAGTGATTAGGGAAAAAAATGTACAAAAAGGTTTCTTAGGGGGACGATAATGAAAAAAAGGTTGAGAAACACTGTGTTAAACCAACCTTGTATAAATTGGGTAACTCAGTTTAGTCATTATGTAATTCTTCTTTTCATAAATCACTAGATTGTCTTTGATAATTTGTTTGGGATTCTTCTATCTGTGTCCATGATTGAGATTATTCTGTATTTCTCCTTTTAGAGACTGTACATATAAATTGGGTATTTATTGTCAGGTTTTGGTGTCTAACCTTGCAAATGCTAACTTTATAAATTTAATGAGTAGATGAGTGGCCTTTCTTCTTGTATACTCTGGAGTAGTTAGTGGAAGATTAAAAAAATTTTTTCTGTTGAGAAGGTTTTAAGTCTTGGTTCACTTAATTACAAGGTTACTGGACAAGTCAGGTTTTTAACTTTCTTCTTGAATCAGTTTTGAAAAGTTATATTTTACTAGGACTTCTATAGTTTTATCTGTGTTTGTGTACTGATATAAAGACATTTATTATTTCCCTTCATTGCCTTCTGTATATAGTATTTGTAATTGTGTACCCTTTTCATTCCTACTGTTATTTGTGCTCTTTTAAATTCTATTTGTCTTCTCTAAGAACATTTTATCTGTGTGTTTTAAAAATTTTTAATAATTTATGCTTTTGTATTTTTTCCTTTTTCTAACATTCTTTGATTTATTTTGTTCTACTTTTGTATCTTAATAAGTTGGGAGCTTATTGTATTAAGTTTTTAGTTTTCTTCTAATGTAAGCTGACTATATTGCTTACATATATTCTTAAAATTTTCACATACAGTATTTTCGTTATTGCTTGACTCAAAATATTTCCTAATATTTATTAAGATTTCTTCTTTGACCAGTGAATTATTTAGAAGTCTGTTTCTTAATTTTTAAATTTTTCAGTTTTTTTAAATCTAGATATTAGTTAACCAACTAGTTAGATAACTAGATACTTAATTTTATTGTGACCAGTATTTGTGGTCTGTATACCAATTTTTTGAAATTTATTACAGCTTGCTTCATGTCAAGTGATAGCATGTTATCACTTGTCATAAAAATTCTTGGTGTTATTATAAAAAATGTGCATTCTTCACCAGTTGAGTGTAATGTTCTATGATCATTAGATCAGCGTGTTCATTTTGTTGTTTAAAGTTTCGTTTGCTTGCTGATATTTTTGCTTGCTTGACATGTCAATAACTGAGAGGTGTATTTTAACATCTTCCATTATGATGATGGACATTTCTTACTTTCTTACAGTTCTGTGAATTTTTGCATTAATAATTTTGAGGCTATGTTAATAAATATATCCAAGTTTAGAATTATTATATTTCTGATGAATTGTGCTTTTTGTCATTTTGTTGCAAAGTCCATCCATAATCCATAACTCTATGAGCTTTTTTTCATTAACATTTTGTCTTCTATGGCTTTCCCATCCCTTTACTTTCCATCATTGATAATCATTTATGTTTTAGATATATTTTTTGTACATACCATGTTAAATTTCATTTGTTGATTCAACCTGACAGTCTTTTTTCTTTTATCTGGAATGTTTAGTCCATTTATGTTTATTTTTAAGTACTGATATAGTTTTAATTCTAACATCTTACATTCCATTTATTTCACCTTTCTTTCCTACTTTAGGGGTATTTATAATTTTTGTTTGTCTAAATTGTCTTTATTTTTTCCCTTGTTCTGTGAAGATATTTCACTGGGTATGTAATTCTAACTTCATAGTTATTTTTCTGTCTATACACTGAAGTGCACATTGGCTTCTCCTGCTATGGAAAGAGGTGGTAGTCAGTCTAAACATTCTTCTTTCGAAGGTAATGTATATTTTCTCTTTGATGGCTGTTAAGATCTTCTCTTTGGTTTTGGTCATATGTAGTTTTGGTATTTATTTGTAGATTTATTTTTAGTCACCTTGCTTGAGATGCCTTGGAATTTCTAATCTGACAAGTAAAATCTTTCATAAATTCTGGGGAATTTTCAACCAGTATTTTTTTCAAATATTGCCCCTCTACCATTTTCTTTCTCCTCTCCTTAGGAACTCAGATTAGGTATCTATGAGACTGTCTCACGCTGCCCTCCATGTGTCTCAATCTCTCTTTGATATTTTCAACTTTTTGTCTATGTTATCCATTCAATTTTGTATTTACAGTAGTATATTTTTTCTTCTCTGGAAGTTTATTTAGTTCTTTTTCAATTCTACAAGCTCCTTTTTCATATTTTTAATTTCTTTTCTTATTTCCTTAAACAGATTAAACATAATTGTGCTTTTTGCTCAACAATTCTAGTGTCTGAAAATTCTTCGCAGATCTCTGTCTGCCTTTTCACCCCACCCACTCACACACTTTGCTGGTTCTTGTTCATGGTAACTTGATTTCTTATGCATTTTGTGATTTATTTATTTATTATGTGCACATCAACTTAGGAACATTCTGTCTGAGGAGGCTGGTTTGAAGGTATCTTCCTTCCAGAAAGGATTACTGGCCGGGCGTGGTGGCTCATTCCTGTAATCCTAACACTTTGAGAGGCAGAGGCGGGCGGATGGATCGCTTGAGGTCAGGAATTAGAGACCAGCCTGGCCAACATGGTGAAACCCGTCTCTACTAAAAATACAAAAAAAAATTTGCCAGGGATGGTGGCAGGAGCCTGCAGTCCCAGCTACTTGGGAGGCTAAGGCATGAGAATCACTTGAGCCCAGAAGGTGGAGATTGCAGTCAGCTGGGATTGCATCACTGCACTCCAGCCTGGACAACAAAGCAAGACTCTGTCTCAAAAAAAAAAAAAAAAAAAAAAAAAAAAAGGCATTATTATAGTATTTGCTTTTCCTGGATGCCTGAGGCTACTAACCAGGAAATACTTAAACTAGTCTCAACTTGGAGGTTTTTCAGACCACACAAGTAGTTTTAGCTGCACACCCCTGTGTGAGACAATTTGTGGTTATTAATTCTCAGGAGATATTTTTTCCTCTATTCTTCACGCAATCCTAAGTTAGACAATTTTCTTTGCTATCTCCAGCTAGGGGGTGGAGGTTATTTCTAACTTACCCTGTAAGCCTTTTAGGAATTCTCACTTTATGCATCAGCTCTTCTGTTCCCCATCTTCGGTTGGCCCTAGGTTCTTTATCATTTGCCTTCTTCATAAGAGGTTTGGAAAACTCAAGAGTCTGGTTTGTTCAAAATCTTGAGAGTGAAAGTCAGCTTGTGTCCTCTGTTTACTCTTTTGGGGTTGCAGCTTTCACTCCGCCTCTGATGATTCTTTACTTTGTTGCTCACCCTGTGAAGTATTTTAAATAATGTTATTACGTTTCACAAATATTTTAATTTTGTTCCCATAGTAGTTTAAAGTATCTAAACCACTATACTATAGGAAATGGCATCATATAGCAAACTTTTATAAATTTGGCTTTGCTTTTTAATTTTGGTTGGTTTATAAAAAAATTTATTTTTTCTTCTTTTTTAGTATTTTAATGTTTTTCTGTGTTTGGGGTGAGGGTCATAGATACCAGTCCAATTTTAATATTCTGTGTTTAGTATAGACTGTTATGGAATGATTCGTGGTGCTTCTGTTGATATAACCAACAAATATTTGTTGAATGTCTGCTTTATACCAGGTACTATTCTAGGAATGGGGTTATAGAAGTGAACATAATAGATAAAAATCCCTGCCCTCTCAAGAAACTTGGATTCTAGTATGGAAGACATGGGCATGTAGCACATTAGACAGTGATAATACTAAGGAGAAATAAAGCAGGGAAAGGGACCTTGCTTCTTTGGAGAGAATAGCTCAGGAATATGCAGAAAGGGTGACATTTTTAAAGAAGAGGATATGAGCGATGAGCACTCCAGAAAGAGGACTTAAATGCTTTACAAATGCCTAAGAGAATAAGGAATGAAAAGTTTTATACTATTGGAAGCATTGATGTTTATGCTTTCTTCTCTCTTAAATCTCAATTTTTCTTTTTCTGCTTGTTTAGTTTTCCTGGCAGGAGAACTGACTTTATCATCTTGGGCAAGTTTCTTAATGTCGTTGAGTTAAAATAAGACTACTGCCTATCTCTCAGGATAGACGGATGAAACAAGACATTTGTAAAATACCTGACATTTGATGGGTACTCAATACATGGTAGTTTTTCTTGTTTTCATTCTTCCGGTCTTATCTAGGCTATTTTCAGCACTTGTTTCAGTACCTGTTGGTAAATTTGCGATGATATGATTCTTTTTTTGTTTTTATTTTATTTTTGCAATAGTTTCTCTCTTGTTGCCCAGGCTGGAGTGCAATGGCACAATCTCACTGCAACGCCCGCCTCCCGGGTTCAGGCGATTCTTGTGCGTCACCCTTCCAAGTAGCTGGGATTACAGGCACCCGCCACCATGCCCAGCTAATTTTTGTATTTTTTTTAGTAGAGACGGCATTTCACCACGTTGGCAGGCTGGTCTTGAACTCCTGACCTCAGGTGATCCACCCGCCTCGGCTTTCCAAAGTGCTGGGATTACAGGTGTGAGCCACCGTGCCTGGCCATAATGATATGATTTTTATGCAGCACCGTGGAGACAGCGTGTGATAGGAAATTAACTAAAGACAAATTAGGAGAATTTGAAAGTTTCAAATTTGAAAGATTTTAAAAAACCTTTCTAAAGTAGTTTATAAAGTCTGATTTGGTTCTCAAGGCTAAGGAGATAAAACCGAGCTTTGTCCATTTTCCCCTTAAAGGTATTTTTCATTGTATTGCATGCAGGTTGGCAGCCTCAGCAAATCTCCATTTGTATACGTGACAGTCAGCAGAATCTCCAGTTACAGTCAACTCAAAGCAAGCAGGGGCATGCCACATACATGTTCATATATAGTTATATGTCTACTCTTTATCCTTTAACCTAAACTGGCTCTAATGTTTCAGTGTAAATTGGTGAGTTTTTTTGTGCCACTACAAATGGAAGAAATGTAACAGTAAGGGTGAAACTGCAAGATTCCTGTAGTTTTGGCTTGAAATAAGCTGAAATGTAAGTTAAGAAGTAAAATTAGACCCTGAAGTAACTTGTGTTCCTTTAGTGAGATTTTCTTTGATTGGAGAGTCCTGGGACCTTACTTTTCTGTCTTTCTTTCTTTTTTTTTTTTCTTTTTTTTTTTTTGAGATGGAGTCTCGCTCTGCCGCCCAGGCTGGAGTGCAGTGGGGCGAACTCGGCTCACTGCAAGTTCCACCTCCTGGGTTCTCGCCATTCTCCTGCCTCAGCCTCCTGAGTAGCTGGGACTGCAGGCTCCCGCCACCACGCCCGGCTAATTTTTTGTATTTTTAGTAGAGATGGGGTTTCACCGTGTTAGACAGGATGATCTTGATCTCCTGACCTCTTGATCCACCCGCCGCGGGATTACAGGCGTGAGCCACCGCGCCCAACTGGGACCTTACTTTTCATACTTGTTTTGATACTGATTCACCATGGGGTCTCAGTCAATCAGTTTTCTCTGTCTGTGTCATGAGTGATACCCTCCATACAAGACTTCCTTGCCTTGTGTGACTGTTGAGATTTCATAGGATGTGAGCAACGTCAAAGTAAGATAAGCACTAAAGACAAAGTACAACTATTTATATTGTATGCTTTTGGTTTTTTGGTCTCTCCCCAGCCCTACCATTGACCATACCCTGCTGGACATGCCCTTCCTTTGACTCCCTGGGGAGATGCCCTCTGACTTCTGAGAGCAGCTGGACCACCCACTCTGAAGACACCAGCAGTCCTAGCTTTGGATGTTCGTATACAGACCTGCAGCTCATCAATGCTGAGGAGCAGACGAGTGGTCAGGCTTCTGGGGCTGACTCGACTGGTAAGATGGAACTCTAAGCCAGAGGGCTTTGCAAATCACTGTTGGTGTACCCAAGCCCACTTCTAAAGTCCTTTTAAAAATCGCTGCAGCTGGCTTGCTTTGCAGAATGAATTCAGGTGTTGTTATCCAGTCAAAAAACTAGAACCCAAAGTGGCTAGAAATTGCATTGGGGAAGATGTATACACAAATTGGATCCTTGGTTGGCAGATCATTCATACTGGGTAACCATTTGACAGTGTATCTTAATATGTTGTTTTCTGACTGTTTGGTATAAATACCATTCTCTGTCAATTTATTTTCTCCTGGGATTACTGAACTATGTGTAAATATGCACAAGGCCGAATCTTTCATCCTACTACCCACGCATCTTGCGTTTTCAATAAGAGGGAGGTAGATTTAAGCAGAAAAAAGCAAATGTTACGTGAAACAGAATGAGAATCAAGACTCAGCCACTGTATCCAGACTACAAATCATTTTGCAGTTAAGTGTTTATTCTGTTGTGCCTTGGTTGAGTGATATGTCAATCGGCAATGCACTATACCTCATTTATTAAACTTTCCAGTAGGCATAAGATGGAATGCTGGCATTCTTTGCAGGTGGAATATGGGTCTGTTAACAAGTGCTGAATTACAGGCACAGTTTGGAAATGGCATTGGAAAGATTCTTGGCATTGGAAAGACGTTCTTGGTGTTTTGGTTATTTGGCCCAAGAGATTGGTTTCTTCTGAAAGTGATGAAGTTACTGCTCGTTTCTCTGTGGATGAAATTACCCAGTGTGTTGACAACATTTGTTCTTCCTTCTCAATGTTGTTCAGAGTTTCTAGGTCATTTTTAAGCTTTGGATGTTTGCCCTCATGCTATGTGCCATTGAATTTTACAAGTATAAAGAGGGATCTGTCTTGCAGACTGAGGGGTTCAGGCAGGATTTAGTTTGGTACTGGATAATGTTGCAGAGAATCCTAGTTTATCATGGACCCACTTTGTCTTCAGAAGCTGTGGTTCTTTATAGTTTTGTTTTCACAGACACTCCTTCACTTCTGGTTTGTCTCTGTGGCTGATGATCCTGGTCGGTGGCTGAAATATGCCCCCACAGCCCCATTTCCCCAGTGGGGGCATCTCATGGATGCGAGCACACCTTCAGCGGCTAAGGCTGTTAGGAAGAGAGGCTGAGCTTGCCTCCCTGCTTCACTTTTCATTGCTCTCGGCCCCCTTTCCAGGGAGGAGGCACCTAAGCATTGGTTCAGGCTACCCAGACTCCAGAGCCAGACTTCTCAGGTTCAAACCCTGATTCTGCACTGACCAGCTGTGTGACCTCGAACAGGGTCCTTACTATCTTTATGACTCTATTTCCTCTTCTGAAAAATGGGTATACCTCACCAAGTTGTTATCAGCTCCAAATGAGACGGTTTATATAGAATAGCTTACATGATGTTTGACACAGAGTGAGTGTCCATCAGGGATGAAACAAGTTCTCTTTCCTGCTGCAAGGTTCTTGTTGCTTTGGAGAGTTGCAAAACGGGCCCCTCACTGAAGGAAAAGACAAGATCTCTAGGCTCAGGCTGTTTTTTATTGTCTTCCCGACTTTCTTATTAGATGAAAGTTACTTTAATTCTTGGAGGTTCAAGTAATGAAAATCAGAGCCCTAGCCTGAACTAGACATTATTAGTCTGCCTCCACAGCTTATCATTATTTTTAACATCTCGTTGTTCTAAAGTCATTGTAACAGTGTTATAGTTTGCATCAAGAAAACCTCCTCCCCTGTTTTGGTTAGGGTCCTGGCAGGAAGCAGATGGTGCCCTAAAAATGTTTATCTGGAGAGAGCTTAATGAAGAGACCACCTACAGAGGAAGCAAGTGCTGAAATCATAGAAGAGGGGCTGCCCAACAGGAGCTATGGTGACAGAAAGGACAAAGCCACTGTAGAGATTTGACCAAGCAGGGAGATAGGGAAGAATAAATTCCCAGATCTGGTGCTGGTGTTTCCAACTGGCAGATCCTAGCCTGATGCCAAAGGGCGTGAAGCCCTGGGGAAGCAGCCCACAGAGGTCAGTCACCAGAACAGATACAATGGATCTGAGGTTGCAAGTGGGGAACAGGTGTGTTGGAATAGCCAGCACACATGGTCCTCATGAGGAACTAACTGGTCCCTACACCAGAGTTTATACCAGAGACTCAAAGGCAAATCTGGGACTGGAGAATGAGGAGGGATGCTCTTATTCAACAAGAGGCAGTTTCCATGGCTACAGGGAGGGTAGAGGTATGGCTTTTTGGCAACCATCCTCTTTTTTGTTTGTTTGAGGCAGAGTTCACTCTGTCACCCAGGCTGGAGTCTGGTGGTGCAATCTCGGCTCACTGCAAACTCTCCCTCCCAGGTTCAAGTGATTTTCCTGCCTCAGTCTCCCGAGTAGCTGGGATTACAGGTGTGTGCCACCAAGCCTGGCTAATTTTTGTATTTTTAGTAGAGACAGCGTTTCGCCATGTTGGTCAGGCTGATCTCAAACTCCTGACCTCAGGTGATCCGCCTGCCTTGGCCTCTCAAAGTGCTAGGATTACAGGTGTGAACCACCACACCCAGCCCTATCCTCTTTTACAGTAGTAATAGTTATAGATAGCATTTACTGAGTGTCTGCTGTGTGCCAGCATATGAGGTGTATCATCTCTGGCTTTCACAGCAGTCCTGCGAGGCCGGTGTCATTCTCCCCATTTCCTAGTTGCCACCGAGTCTGAGAAAGGTAAAGCAACTTGTTAAGAGAACACCACTGAGAAATGGATGACCTGAATTTCAGTGAAACTTCCAAACCCTTTTCCAGCCAGTTCCCAAACCTGACAGTGCCTCAAGTCACTGTAGTTAATTTATTTGCTATGTTACCCCCCAGACTTTCTGTACAGATGTGTATAGAGGATGCATACGAGCATATATACAAGGGATTTAAAACAAGATGTGTAGCAGGCAGAGCTTGAGGATAAAGTTCATATGTCTTTAACAGATATGCATGCTTACAGATAACTGCTGTGTGCCCACAGTATTATGTTCTGTAAACAAGTTGCTGGACATTTTACTTTGAAATCTCCCTGTTCTTTAGTAATCAAGCTAGGACCCAGGATGGCCCAGGTGCTAGGGAATGCTTCCATCTGCTTTGATGACGCAGTCTTCCTTCACATCTCACCTCCATCTGCCCTCCAGGCCCAGAGGTGACAGGTGGTATATCTCCAGGAGCCTGGGAAAGGAGAGGCAGTGAAGTGAGTCCTCAGAGAGCAGCTCCGCAGGCCGTGGAGACAGTGTCTGGATGCATCCTGAGCTGTGGTGACCCATGAGGCTCTTCCTGAACATCCTGACGTGTGCAAACAGGGTAGAGTTCTGGCTTTGAAAAGTCTTTAACTCGTCCTGGGTCCCAGAATAGAAGGAGGAGAAGGAAAGACAAAGTTTAGGAGAATGAACAAGTATTTTTCAACCTGTGACATTTCTCCATTTACTCCAGTAGCAGGGAATTTAAAAATGCTTTCAGTTGTCCAGGCGTGGTGGCTCGTGCCTGTATTTCCAGCACTTTGGGAGGCTGAGGTGGGTGGATCACTTGAAGCTAGGAGTTTGAGATCAGCTTGACCAACATGGTGAAACCCCATCTCTACTAAAAATACAAAAATTAGCTGGGCGTGGTGGTGTGCCTGTAATTCCAGCTCCTTGGGAAGCTGAGGCAGGAGAATCTCTTGAACCCGGGAGGCGGAGGCTGCAGTGAGCCGAGATCGTGCCACTGAACTCCAGCGTGGGTGACAGAGTGAGACTTGGTCTCAAAAAAAAAAAAAAAAAAAGGAAGAAAAAAATGCTTTCAGTTGAGCTATTGAGAGCTCCTCCAGCCAGGTGATGCCCTGCCCTCTGCCTGGCACCAGGCTTGTGGCAGTGCCAACCTCTGGGAGTGCCCTGCTTTGAGGCTGGATGGTTCCGATTGGGGAAACTGAATCCCCCCTGGGGTTATGGCGCAGATTCCTATCGGTCTGTCCTCCAGGTAAGTCATTTCTTCAGAGCTTTACTTACTTATTTGTAAAATGGAACAGAGCGATCCTGCTCAGTCAGGGTGACAGGGTATATATGAATGTGTTTCGTACAGTGCAAAGTGCTGTAGGAATAAAAAAAATCTTAATTTAATATCTCTTTGCCTCATTTCCATTTGCTATGGGACATAAGGATAATGACTGTCCACTCCTCTGTTACCCCCAAAGAGAGCTGTTACCCAGACTATAGCATGTGGAATGAGATCTGGAAAAGGCTTTGCATTTCTCAGTAGCAAGCGGTAAATACAGAGACGCTGTGGGGAGTTCGGTATGACTGGTTTCTGTGCTTGGGGAACCTTGGGAGGAACTGCCTTGGGGAGATGTTTGTCATTGCCCCCGCCCCCGTGCCCTTTAGCATTGCAGAGGGTGATAGAGGGTGAAGAGCTCCTTGGAATTGCAGCCTCATCTGGCGCTCCCTCCGCTGAGCCGGGCTCTTCCTGGTGAGAGCACAGTGTGTCAGGGTAACCACTGGGCACCTCATGTTCTATGAGTCACCTCTTGTTTGGAGAGGGATTACGGTGCTCTGGGCCCAGCCTATGTGCCTTGGCCCCTTGCTTGGTAGTGGGCTGCCGAGAGCAGAGCCACAGCCTCCTCCCTATCACCTGCGGCAGAGTTCTGCAGAGATTTGGCAGCCCCGCAGGGCAATCTAATTCCCAGTGTAATCGTGGAGGGGAAGACTCTGTGATCAGCCTACACTTTCTTCTCATTTTCTCACCGAGGGGATAATTAGTAGGAAGGCAAACAAATCCCCTCACCTTGGTTAAATCACAGGGTGCGGGGGGCAGAGCTGGAGAGTAGTGTTGATGTTAGCTCTGAGGTCTGCTCTCAAGAGCAGATGGCAGGAGAAGATCCCAAACAACATTTCACTCCGCTCTTACCTCTCTTCTCCACAGGGATCTCCTTTGTCTAGACAAGGTGGGCACACCCTGCCATTTTCACCAGTCAGGGTAGCTCTGTAATGCCACTAGGTTCACATGGGTTGGTGAACAGTAAGAGGGTTGAGGGAATAAAAGCAAATCTTGTGCCTTTGAAGTTCATTCCAACCAGGGAAGAGAAAACACGTAAATGCATGCACACAAGCTGCTCTTAAGCAGTAGGCTTTGGTTGGGTTCTTTTTTATTTTTATTTTTATTATTTTTTTTATTTTGAGACAGAGTCTCACTCTGTCACCCAGGCTAGAGTGTAGTGGCATGGTCTCGACTTACTGCAACCTCCACCTTCTGGATTCAAGTGATCCTCCCATCTCAGCCTCCTGAGTACCTGGGACCACAGGTACGTGCCACCATGTCTGGCTAATTTTTGTATTTTTAGTAGAGATGGGGTTTCACTATATTGGCCAGGTTGGTCTTGAACTCCTAACCTCAGGTGATCTGCCCACCTCGGCCTCCCAAAGTGCTGGGATTATAGGCATGAGCCACTGCGCCTGTCCAAGTTCTCTTTTACGCATAAGAAAAGTATAGATTTAAGTGTAGGATTAGAATGCTCAGATATGTGTAAACTGAGGCATGTCAAGACTGGATGAAGCACATAGCAGGTGTTTAATAATTGTTTAATATATCCTTGAGATTGCAGGTGGTGGTGTGCCAAACCCCTGTCAACTCTAGTGGGGATGGCACCAGGTTCAAGAGGCTGAAGAAGAGACCCAGGGCCAGCAAACAAGACATGGGCCTTTACTGGAGGCTTACATACAGGGAAGAGAGTCCAGTGGCGGGAGACTGGACAGAACAGCAACCACTTGCAAAAAGCATGCAGTTTATATAGCATTTTCAGTTAGCACCATTTTGCTAACAACCTCCACCTGGCAACCTTTATTCAACCCAGAACTTGGGGCCTTGATCCACTGTATAGCCTGTGTTCCTTGGGATGGGCTGGGGGCTCAGATGTTCCTCATAGACAAGGAACAAATCCCCAAGTTGGCTACGCCAGGATTCCTTAGCTCAACACGCACATTCATGTGCATCTGCCATACGGGGTCCTTCTCAGGCTATGCTTATGTTATTGCTGTCAGGTGGATTTGCCATACAGGTGGCTAAAATCGTCTGCATCCCTGACATTTGTATCCCACTTGAACTTAAGCATTTCCCAAAGTGTGTCCCATGCAGAAAGCCAAAAAGATCCAGATGCTGGGGCCAGCATGTTAGGTCATGCTGTGCCCCCTTTGTTGGAGATTTATAACATGTATTAGCTTATTAAAGACTTTGAAAATTCCTGAAGTTATATATATGTAGATGTATAATTTATATTTATATACATGTAATGTATACACACACACACACATATATATATACGTTTAGGTTTTCATTAACCTCTACTGCCTCCTTGGTCAGATAGTGGTGTTCAGAAACCCAAACATACATAAATTGGCAAACGTGACTTGGAAGTACAGGCCATTTTAGCTGTGTTTTCTAACACTGCTAAAGTGTTAGAGAGCTAGAGAAACCAGAAAGAAATATTTTGACAAACTACCTGTATTAGTTAACTTTATAAAGTTAGCCTTACTTTGTCTCTTGCTCTGCTAAACCTCTTGGCCTTTTTAAAAAATATAAAATTCTAGATTCAACAGACCCAAAACTATATTTTGCCAAACTTTCTTTGTATTTAAACCCCCATAGGCTTTAAAACAAATTTAGACCAGATGTTCTTGATTCATTTGCATTTAACGGATCACGGTGGACTTCTGCCAGAGCAGTAGGATATCCCTAGAGATTTTGAACTCAGTTTTTTTCTCAGAAACAAGTGTTTGTATTCCATTTGGATTTTAGAGTCCAGCATTTCCCAAAGGGTGTCTCAAAGTGGTTTCCCAAAGTGAGTAGAGAGTTGTGGCCTGTGGAACCTCAGATTTTTGTGACAACTACTTTTTAGACACTCAGAAAGGTTCTCTTGTTGTTATTTATTAAGAGCGTCACCTGGGCTGCATGTCTCTGTACAAGATATAACATGTTTCTCTGTTGCCTGTTTTGCTGTCATCCTGCTGCAGCTCATAGAGCTCCAAACCAGAGTGGGGCCCAGATTCACAGGTAAACAGTAATTACCATTGTGCTTGATGGGATTACAGGAGATTTTTGTCGTTCTTAAGGCACATCTCTATTTTATGATATTTTTTAACCTTGAATATATCTTGCTTGGAAAACAAAAACAAGTTAACTAATTTTTAAAATTCTTTCTCCTAGCTACAAAAGTCAGAGATACTCATCTTCTTCCTGAACAATATTTTCCTTCCTTAAAATGGAAGAACAGCAGAGCAGTTTTTTTAAACAAATCACGTCTCTTCACTGTTTCATTAACAAATACAAATTTGGCCTCATTTCTGTTCTCATGTATTTTTATCTTCATTTGTTGTGCATTTTAGATTTTAATCCTTATTAAAACCAAAAAACTCTAATGATTGCTTTGTTTGAAGCTTTTTCCAGGAGGTTCAAAAGTTTCTCAGAAACACATATATTGAGTTCTTACCATTTATCAGTTACTGAGAATACGGAGAAAAGTAAACTGTGTGTTATTTTCCCATGGGGAAGTGATAATCTACAAACAGCTTTTTTTTGCCATTAAAAGGATTTTTATATATAATTTTTAAAATTGTTTCTATGTGTAATTGTTTCTACTACGTGCCAGGAATGTCCTATATACTTTATATATATATTATCTCATTTAACCTTCACAATTTAAAAGTATATATTGCTGTCCCATTTTATGAGTTCAGAGCCAACAGCTCAAGAGGTTAAATAGTTTGTCAAAAGTCACACAAATAGAAGAGTAGTTGGGATTCAACCCAAGTCTCTCCTGGGCTCATCCTGCCCTGTGCCTGGTGTACTGTGGGAGGCTGGTGTTTGTGAACACAGTCGCTTGCTGGAAGGAGCAATTATAGAGCGCCTTCCGCAGATGCAGTGCTGCCTCCGCTGCATTTCCCAGGAGCAATATACAAACCCCCCTCATGTGCTTATTTCACTGGACTGCAATTCTTTGTTTAGGAGTCCTCTGCTGGACCCAGACCTTTGTGGAAGCAGGAACCACCTCCATTGTATATCCCCAGCATGTTGCCTGGCACACTGAAATTACACAGTGGGTATTTGTGGAATAAATTAATCTTTCTTTAAATTTAAAATTTTAAAATTGTAAGTAGACAAATTATATGTATTTATGGGGTACAAAGTTATGTTATGATTTTTTTATATAATGTGGAACAATTAAATCAATTAACATATCTACCACCTTAAATACTTATTATTTTTTGTGGTGAGAAGACTTGAAATGTATTCTCTTAGCAATTTTCCAGTCTAAAATACAGTATTAGTCACTGTGTTCATCACACCGGGTAATATATTTTCAAGAAATAAAAACCTTATTACTACTGTCTAATTGAGGCTTTGTACCATTTGACCAGCATCTACCCATTCCCTGCATCTCCCCAGGCTCTGGTAACCACCATTCTACTTTCTGCTTCTTTAAGTTCGGTTGTTCTACATTCCACATATAAGGGAGAACATGTAGTACTTATTTTTCTGTGCCTGGCTTATTTCACTTAGCATAATGTTATTCAAGTCCATCCACGTTGTTGCAAATTACGAAGTATTTTTCTTTTTAAAGGCTAAATAGTATTTCATTGTGTATATGTTCCACATTTGCTTCATCCATTCATCCACTGATGGACACTTAGGTTATTAAACTTGTGTATTGTTTAATACTGCTGTAGTGAACATGGGTGTGCAGATATCCCTTTGACATACTGATTTCAAAATCTTTTGAGTAACCCAGAACTGGGATTGCTGGGTCATATTGTAATTCCATTTTTAGTTTTATGAGGAGCCTTTTTCATAATGGCTGTACTAAATTACATTCCCACCAACATTATACAAGAGTTCCCTTTTCTCCACATCCTCACCAACACTACTGATACTTAATCTTTTTGATAATGCCATTCTGACAGGTGTGAGGTGATATCTCATGGTGGTTTTAATTTGCATTTCCCTAATGGTTATTGATGTTGCATATTTTATATATATATATATATATTTTTATATATATATATATTTGTATGTTAGCCTTTTGTATGTCTTCTTTTGAGAAATGTCTTTCAGGTCCTTTGCCTATTTTAAAATCAGATGATTTGTTTTCCTTCTATAGAGTTGTTTGAGTTTCTTATATATCTTGGATATTAATCCCTTATCAGATGTGTGGCTTGCAAATATTTTCTCCAAATTCATAGTTTGTCTCTTCCCTCTGTTGTTTCCTTTGTTGTACACAAACTTATTTTGATTTAATCCCATTTGTCTTTTATATTTTGTTGCTTGTGCCTTTGGGGTCAAATGTAAAAAATCATTGCCTAGACCAATATTGTCTAGTTTTTCCCTTATGTTTTCTTCTAATAGTTTTACAGTTTCAGGTCTTATGTTTAAGCCTTTAATCCATTTTGAGTTGATTCTGTATATGGTGTGAGATAAGGGTCTAATTTTATTCTGCATGTGGATATCCAGTTTTACCAACACTATTTATTGAAGAGATGATTTTTTTCCTAAAGTGTCGGCACCTTTGTCAAAAATCAAATGACTGTACATGTGTGGGTTCATTTCTGTGGTTTCTGTTCTGTTCCATTGGTTAATGAGTCTGTTTTTATGCTAGTATCATGCTCTTTTAATTTCTATATCCTTGTAGTATAGTTTCAAGTCACGTAGTATGATACCTCCAACTTTGTTGTTTTTGCTTATGACAGCTTTGGCTATTTGGTGTTTGTTTTGTTTTGTTTTTAAGTCAATGTGGAATTTTAGGATTGTTTTCTATTTCAATGAAAAATGACATTGGAATTTTGATAGGGATTGCACTGATTCTGTAGATTGCTTTGAGTGGTATCGTCATTTTAACAATATTAATTCTTCTAATCCATGAGCACAAGATATCTTTCCATTTATTTGTATCTTCTTAAATTTATTTCATCAGTGTTTTATAGTTTTCACCTCTTTAGTTAAATTTATTCCTTTTTTGTAGATGTTGTAAATGGGATTGTTCTCTTGATTTCGTTTTCAGAACATTTGTTGGTGTATAGAAAAAGTACTGATTTTTGTGTGTTGATTTTGTGTCCTGCAACTTTATTATGTATATTTATTAGTTATAACAGTTTATTGGTGGAATCTTAAGTGTTTTCCACATGTAAGATTATGTTATCAACAAACAGTGACAATTTCATTTCCTCCTTTTCTAATTGGATGCCTTTTATTTCTTTCTCTTGCCGAATTTCTCTAAGGATTTTCAATACTATGTGGAATAGCAGTGGCAAGAGTGGGCATCCTTGTCTTGTTCTAGGACTTAGGGAAAAGAGTTTCAGTTTTTCACTGTTAAATATAATGTTAGCTGTGTGTTTATCACATATGGCCTTTACTGTGTTAAGGTACATTCCTTTCATACCTAATTTGTTATTTTTTATCATTAAAGACTGTTGAATTTTGTCAAATGTTTTTGCTGCATCTAATGCGATGATCATATGTTTTTTATCTTTTATTTTGTTAATGTGATTATCACATTTATTGATTTGCATATATTGAAACATCTTTGCATCCCAGGGATAAATCCCACTTAATTATAGGTGAATGATTATTTTAATGTGCTATTAAATTTAGTTTGCCAGTATTTTGTTGAGGATTTTGGAATTTATGTTCATGAAGGATCCTTTGCTATAGTTTCCTTTTCTTGTAATGTCCTTGTTTGGCTTATAAGAAGAGCTATGCTGGCCTCTTAAAAGAGTTTGGAAGTGTTTTCTCTTTAATTTTTTTTAAGAGTTTGTGAGGATTGGCGTTCTTCTTTATTTAAAAACAATTTTTTTAAGACAAGGTGTTGCTCTGTTGCCAAGGCTGGAGTATAGTGGCGTGAAGACGGCTCACTGCAGCCTCAACCTCCCAGGATTGAGCGATCCTCTGCCCTCAGCTCCCCATGTGGTTGGGACAACAGGTGTGCACCACCACACCTGGCCAATGGCAGACTTCAGCAGTAAAGCCATTGGGCCCTGGAACTTTTCTTTGATGGAAGTTTTTTTTTTTTTCAAAATTTTTTTTAATCGCTGGTTCTGTCTCCTTATTGGTTATTGGTCTGCTCACATTTTGTATTTCCTTGTGATTCAATCTTGGTAGATTACATTTGTTAGGGAATTTATCCATTTCTTCCAGGTTATCCTACTTTTTGGCATGTAATTATAATATTCTCTTAATATCCTTTGTATTTCTGTGATCAGTTGTAATGTCTCCCCTTTCACTTCTCATTTTATTTACTTGTGTCTTCCATTTTTTCTTAGTCTAGCTAAAAGTTCGTCCATGTTATCTTTTCAAAAAATCAACTCTTAGTTTCATTAATCTTTTGTATTTTTCTAGTCTCTACTTCATGTATTTCTGCTTTGATCTTTATTATTTCTTTTTTCTGTTGACATGAGGCTTAGTTTGTTCAGCTTTCTCTATTTTCTTGAGGTGTACATTAAATTACTACTTGCGATATTCCTTATTTTTTTGATGTAGGCGTTCATTGCAATAAACTTTTCTCTTAGAACTACCTTTACCACCCCCATAAGTTGTGGTACATTGTATTTCTGTTTTTGTTTGTCTCAAGATATGTTTAAATTCTTTTAGTTTCTTCTTTGATCCATTGGTTGTTCGAGTCATGTTGTCTAATTTCTATATATTTGTGAATTTTCTGAACTTCTCCATGTGATTGATTTCTATTTGTTTACATTGTGGTCAGAAAACACTCTTGATATGATTTCAGTCTTCTTTAATTTAAAAAGACTTGTCTTGTGACTCACCATATGATCTATACTGGATAATGTTCTGGATGTGCTTGAGAAGAATGTACATTCTGTTGCTGTTAGATGGAATGTTCTGTGATGTTTGCTAGGTCCATTTGGTCTAAAGTGTTGTTCAAGTCCAATGTTTCCTTATTACTTTTCTGTCCTGTTGATCTGCCCATTATTGAACATAGAGTATTGAAGTCCTATATGATTGTTGTATTGCAATATGTCTTTCCCTTCAATCTTTTAATATTTGTTTTATGTATTTAGGTGCTTCGATATTGGGTGCATATGTATTTATAATCATTGTATTCTTTTGATGAATTGACCCCTTAATCATTATATAATGTCCTTCTTTGTCTCTTCTTACAGTTTTTGACATAAGGTCTATTTTGCCTGATATAAGTATAGCTATCCCAGCACTCTTTTGGTTTCCATTTGTGTGGAATATCTTTTTCCATTCCTTTACTTTCAGTCTCTGTGTGTCTTTAAAGACACAGCATACAGTTGGGTCTTGTTTTTTCATCCATTCTGTCACTCTGTGTCTTTTTATTGAGTAATTTAATCAATTTACATTCAAGGTAAGTATAGATAGGTAAAAACTTACCGTGACATTTTATTAATTGCCTTCTGGTTGTTTTGTAGGTTATTTTCCTATCTTTCTTCTGACTTCATTTGTGATTTTATGGTTTTCTGTAGTGGTATGCTTTGATCCTTTGTACTTTTGTTTTGCTCTTCTACTAAAGATTTTTGCTTTGTGATCACCAAGAGGCTTACATAGAACATCTTGTACTTCAGACTGCCTATTTCAAGTTTATGATAACTTTGATTGTATATAACAACTCTACATGTTTACTCCTCCCTCCCCCCACACCTTATGGTTTTAATGTCAGCATTTATATTATTTTGTAATGGGTATCCTTTGACGATTTATTTTAGCTATAATTGTTATTAATAGTTTTGTCTTTTAACCCTTAATGCTAGGGATAAAATTGCCTTAGACATCATCATTATAATACATTCAGAGTATTCTGAATATGACTCTGCTTTACTTATACCATTGGGTCTTGTGCTTTCATAATTTTCACATTATTTATTACTTAGCAGCAGCTTTTTGCTTCAACTTTTAAAAACTTCACTTATCAGTACCTCTAAGGTAGGAGTACTGGCAATGAACTCCCTTAGCTTTTGTTAGTCTGGAAAATTTTTTATTTTTCCCTAATTTCAGAGACAGCTTTGTTGAGCAAAGCATTCTTGGTTGGCAGGTTTCTTTTTTACTTCAGCACTTTGAATATATCATCCCACTCTCTTCAGGCCTACAGAGTTTCTGCTGAGAAATTGATTATAGTTGTATTGGGACCCCTTTGTATGTGATGTATTTCTTATCTCTTGGTGCTCTCATAATTTTTTATTTGTCTTTAATTTTTGATCATTTGATTATGTGTCTTTGTGAACTCCTCTTTGGGTTGAATTTTATTGGAGACTTCTGCACTTCCTGTACCTAGATGTTGTCATCTTTTCTCAGGTTAGATAAATTTTCAACTATTATTTTTTAAAATATGCTTTCTGGCTCCTTTTCTTTCTTCTCCTTCTTGAATTTCTATCGTGTGAAGGTTAGGTGTCTTGATGGTGCCTCATCCATAAGTCCTGTAGGCTTTCTTCATTCTTTTGCATTCTTTTTTTTTTTTCTCTTCTGAATGGATAATTTCGAATGTTCTGTCTTTGAGTTCACTCATTCTTTCTTCCATTTAGTCAAGCCTGCTGTTGAAGTGTTCTATTGCATTTTTTTCTTTTCCTGAGACGGAGTCTGACTCTGTAGCCTAGGCTGGAGTACAGTGGCGTGATCTCTGCTCACTGCAACCTCCGCCTCCTGGGTCCTGGTTCAAGCAATTCTCCTGCTTCAGCCTCCCGAGTAGCTGGGATTACAGGAACACGCCACCATGCCCAGCTAATTTTTGTATTTTTATTAGAGACAGGACTTCACCATGTTGGGCAGGCTGGCCTTGAACTCCTGACCTCATGATCTGCCCACCTTGGCCTCCCAAAGTACTGGGATTACAGGTGTGAGCCACCATGTCAAGCCTCTGTTGCATTTTTCACTTCAGTAATTGTGTTCTTTATCTCTAGGATTTCTATTTTTTGTTGTTGTTTCTATTTCTTTGTCAAAATTCTCATTCATGTATTATTTTCCAAATTTTATTTCATATTTATCTATATATTCTTGTCATTTACTGAACTTTTTAGAGAGGATTATTCTGAATTTTTTGTCTGTCATTTCATAGATCCCCCTTTCTTTTGGGCCGATCATTGGAACTTTGTTAGTTTCTTTTGGAGGTGTCATGATTTCCTAAGTCTTTGTAATCCTTGTGTTCTTGCATTGATATCTGCGTATTTGAGGGTGCAGCCAACTTTTCTGGCTGTTACAGGTGTTCTTTTGCAGAGGTAGGCCTTCACTGTTTAGTGATTCTGATAGGACAGCTGGTAAGGACCCTGGGAAGAACTTGCTTTCAGATACTCTAGATGGCTGGGCTGCTGCCTTTGTCTTGCATTTGGCTGGGGTAGTTGGCTGGGCTCCGGTATCTGGTGAGACCACTGGCTGACCTCTGCAGTCAGGCTGAGCTGCTGGATGCACCCTGTAGTCACCTCAGATTGGGCCAGGCCACAGGGTGCATTCCCTGGCCAGGTGATACCACTCTTTGAGTTTAGCAGCTAGACAGGGTTGCAGGAGAAGCCCAGAGATCAGGTAGAGTTTCTGATCAGGAAAGATAGGACAAGCTGCTTTGTTTTCCTCTGCTTTTCTCAGTGTAAATACATAGTTGAGATTTGCCTCCTTGCCATGTGGGGCCTTGGGGTGGGCTCTGAGGCTGGCCTGAGAACTGTTCAAACTCTTAGGTATGGCAGATCAGCTTTGTGGGTGGGCTATGCTGTTAGCTAGTAACTCTGATAGGGAGCCACCACTGGCAAGTACACAGAGCTACCACCAAGGTCTACATCCTGGTTGCTATGGGCTCTGCCTTCTTGCTTTGTTTCTGCCTGACCCCCGGTGTTTTAGATGTATGGTTTCCTTCTGGACACAGGTCTTGGTGGAGGTTGAAATGACCATGGGCTTCCTGGGAAGTGTTTGAGTATCCTAGGGAAGCTGGGTGTCTGCCTCTGATTCTCTTTTTCCTCTGTAGAAAACGTGGTCCCAAGGAGAATCCTCTCTTTGGCCCTGTGCCAACTTGGGGGGAGATGGAGGAGTGAAGTGGTTAAAGTGAGTCTATTCCTCTTACCCTTTCCATGAGGTTTTCATTTCATCCTGTGGACCATGTAGGTGACTGAGATTTGTTCCAATTTGCGGGGTTTCACCTAGGTGTTCCTGTCTGTGGATAGTTGCTAGTTGAACTCTTTGTCAGGGGTAGTGAAGCGGGGACCTCCCATTCTGTCATCTTGTTAATGTCCTAGATTCAATTTTCTAATATAGAGCTAGAAGACCTTCATTTCCAAACCTTTTCTCCAATTACCTAGGCTTAAGTGTATTTGCTCACTGAAATGTATTTTCATGACTGGTAAGAATTAAGAGAACACATGGATGTGACTAGTGTGGAAATAAAACTTTTCCCCATGTTTTCAAATGTTAGACTATTATCCAATAGTCTCCATTTTTTTCCTGTTCTTATTTGAATTTTACTGTCATCTTTTAATTTTTTTTTTGAATTAATACATGTAGATGTGTGGAGGTGCAGTGGAAGAATGCTCTCTAAGTTTACATATTTCAGAATGTTACTCTTCTATACATTCTTTGACCAAAATAACCATATTTTTCTTCCCTATGTATTCACCTCAAAGACTGCAAATATGGTGACTTGGGGAAAGCTTTTCCATGATATTGAAATATATTCTTGTAGTTACTGAACCATCTGTGTGGAGCAAAGTCTAAGAAAGAGCAACAGAGTTTAAGATGCTGTGTTCCAAAAGGGTGGTGTAAACGAGATATTTCAGAAGCTCTTAATAAAAAACTTGTGGTCTTCAACCAGAGATTGTTGCAGGTCCCTTTCAGAATTGCTAATGTGTTTATACTGAAGAGGAGGTGACAACTGTAATGCTTTTTATTGATTATCTTCTGTGATGTTCTTTTTAGTGTTATGATCCTTCTTTAACAGATGAGGACACCAATGCCCAGAGTCACACTTTAGTCAAGTGCTAAAATTAAGACTGACATCCAGGCTTGTCAGCACTATGCAGCTCTGTCCCTCCTGTGGCTGGGCCCTCTGGAAGGGTCACTCCTCTGTTCCCAATGCTATAGGGCAGAGTTTAAGATGCTGTGTTTTTTCAGTTCCGATCAGGTGATTCAAACTAGACATGGAACCACTTAGAATCCAGAGGGCCCATGAACTTGGATGATTTACATCTTTATGGTCTTCAGCCCCTAGGGAGGTTAATGAGATGAGCATGTCCCTCAATTATGGATGTAGGCAACAAACCCCAGTAACATTAGCAGTACCTTCCACTTAGTCACCAACAGAAAGCACAGATGCCTCCATAGCACATTATAGTTGTGATAGATATCTTAAGATAGCCTTTATCGTTTACCGTTGCCACTTGGAAATCATGGTAGTTCTTGGCTGTATTAATGGTTGTATTAGTAGTAGTATTAGCCATAATAATGGTAGCATTATTATGGTTGTTATAATGGTAATACTACCATTAATTATAATAGTATTAATATGTTAATAAAGAAGTGCTGATATTGTTATATCAGAAACTCATGAAGTTGGTTTTTAATATTAGATAAGTATTTTAATATATACTTACTTTTTAAGTCATATGTATTTGTTCATGTATTTAACACACTGTCTTGAGAAGGCATCCTAGGCTTTAGGAGACTGACAAACGGTCGATAGCACGAAACAGCCAAGAATCCCTGCTTTGCTTATACACCACTGATGCTTATACAATGAAGCACAGACTCTGTGAATCTAATGTCTAATGCCAACTATTCATTTATTCAAGAAATGAGGAATTACTATGTTCCAGCCACTAGGCTGGAACCTCATACCAGCTAGAGGTCAGGGCAGTATCCAGGCAAGAGAGATGGTGGCCTGGACTGGGGACCTGGACTAGGTTAGAAAAAAACTGAGCAGATTTAAAAGGGATTTAGCATTTTGAATGGACAGAATCTGTATCAAACTCTTTCCCCCATTATCCTTCAAAATTTGCATCTTTGTGCCTCTACTGCTGCTTTCACCTTAATAACTCCATTTTTGTCCACATGACAAAGACCTACTGATTATATAAGATCAAATTAAAATAACGTTTTCTCTCACACAGTTCTTACTTTGTGCCAAGTACGGTCCTAAAGAAAAAATTCAAAGTAAGCTATCCCAAGCAGGTTCTCTCATGAGTTTTGCTCCGTGTCACAGTTCCTGTCACCTCTTATTTTAGGAGAGCTCTTGGCATAGATGTTATAGTGATGTTTTCATTTCTGGATTGCCCTCACAGTCTGGTTTTCAGCATAATGCTTGGAATTAGGGAGGTGTCCAGTGAATTTTGTAAAGCTACATTTCCCATTTTCCCCACATTGTATCAGCATTGTCCCTTGCCTCCCGCCAGAAAAAAAAAATAAAAAAATAAAAAATAAATGAGCTTACCTCAAAATACCTTAGTCTCAAGCACTTGAGTCTAGAAAGAGAATTGAGAAAAATGGAAAGTAGTTCCTCTGGTCATAATTCTGAACCGTTTTACTGAATATTTTAAATGTAAATAGCATTTCAAATAATCATCAGATTCACCCATGAAAGATGGTGTCTCTAGCTTTAAGTAGTTTCCCAGATGAGTAATTTAACACCACTGATTTAAATGACATTAGAAATTGCTCGGCCGGGCGCGGTGGCTCAAGCCTGTAATCCCAGCACTTTGGGAGGCCGAGACGGGCGGATCACGAGGTCAGGAGATCGAGACCATCCTGGCTAACACGGTGAAACCCCGTCTCTACTAAAAAATACAAAAAACTAGCCGGGCGCGGTGGCGGGCGCCTGTAGTCCCAGCTACTCGGGAGGCTGAGGCAGGAGAATGGCGTGAACCCGGGAGGCGGAGCTTGCAGTGAGCTGAGATCCGGCCACTGCACTCCAGCCTGGGCGGCAGAGCGAGACTCCGTCTCAAAAAAAAAAAAAAAAAAAAAAAGAAATTGCTCACTGAATCTCTTGTGCAAAGTCAGGGCTTCAAAAAGATTTATGAACTATGCTTTTTAAAGATAAAATGTTAACATACGCTCAACAAAGTATCAATGGACATTAAGTGGTCAAGCCATGGTAGCTGGTACAGAGTACCCTGGCCAGTGTTTATTATTACTTTAGTAACCCTAAAGCCTCTGGAAATAAGTCTTCTTTTTGGTTTTAGATTCATAATGAGTTTTGATTTCTTTAAGCATCTCAGACCTTTAAAGTTAGAAGAAACTTAAGAGATGATTTAGTCGAATTTCCACATTTTACAGGTAAGAAAGCCAACGCCTAGAAGTATTAGGAGCAGAGCCAGGCCTTGTAATTCCTTGCCTCCCACCCATTCTGTGAATTGTTTAAAAACCTAAGAGATTGGCTGGGCACAACTGATTATTTTTCATTTCATTCCTCTCTGAAAGTATTTTCTTTTTTCTTCCTCTGAATTAAACAATGGACTGCCTTCCTTAAGGATTCAATTCAGTCATGCAGAAAGTTAAAAGCAGTGGAGCCAATGGAGATGGAGGCCCTCAGAGCCTAGAAAACATTTTTTCTTACAATTTTTTTTATTGATGCATAATGTTTGTACGTATGTATGGGGTATATGTGATATTTTAATGCATGCGTACAGTGTATAATAATCAAGTTAGGGTATTTAGGGTATCTGTCACCTTTATCACTTCTTTGTGTTGGGAGCATTTCACGTATTCTCTCTAGCTATTTTCAAATATACAGTATATTATTGTTAACTATAGTCATCCTACCAAACAGAACTTGTTCCTTCTAACTATATGCTTGTACCCATTAACCAACCTCTCTACATACCCTTTCAAGTCTCTGATAGCTATGATTCTACTCACTACCTCCATGAGATCAACTTTTTCGGCTCCCACAGATGAGTGAGAACTTGCCCGTTTGTCTTTCTGTGCCTATCTTATTTCACTTAACATAATGTCCTCCAATTCCATCCATGTTGCTGCAAATGACAGGGTTTCATTCTTTTTTGGCTGAATAATAATCCATTGTATATGTATGCCACATTTCCTTTATCTGTTCATCCATTGATGGACACTTAGGTTGATTCCATATCTTGGCTATTGTAAATAATGATAAAATAAACATGGGGTGCTGATACACCTTTGATGTACAGATACCCTTTCCTTTGGATAAATACCCAGTAATGGTATTGCTGGATCATATAGTAGTTCTATTTTTAGCTTTTTGAGAAATCTCCGCATTGTTTTCTATAATGGCTGTACTAATTTACATTCCCACCAGCAGTATTGCCCCTTTCTCACTTTGCTGGCCAGCATTTGTTATCTTTTGTCTTCTTGATAATATCATACTGATGGGGGTAAGATGTCTCATTGTGGCTTTGATTTGCATTTCCCTGATGATTTGTGATACTTAGCATTTTTTTCATATGCCTGTTGGCCATTTGTGTGTCTTCTTTTGAAAAGTGTCTGTTTGATCCTTTGCCCACTTTTTAATGGGAAATTTGGTTTTCTGCATTTAAGTTGTTTGATTTCCTTATATATGCTGAATGTTAGTCCCTTTTCAGATGAATAGTTTGAAAATGTTTTTTCCCTTTCAATAGGTTGACGCTTTGCACTATTATTATTTCCTTTACTGTGCACAAGCTTTTTAGTTTGACATAGTCCCATTTGTCTATTTTTGTTTTTGTTGCCTATGCTTTTGAGGTCTTAGCTATAAAATCTTTGCCCAGACCAATGCCCTGGAGTGTTTCTGCTACTTTTTTCTAGTCATTTTGTAGTTTCGGGTGTTAGGTTTAAGTCTAATTTATTTTGAGTTGATTATATGGATAGAGATAGGGATCTAGTTTCATTCTTCTGCATGTAGATATCCACTTTTCACAGCACAATTTATTGAGGAAGGTGTCCTTTCCCCAGTGTATGTTCTTAACACCTTTGTTGAAAATCAGCTGGCTGTAAATATATGGGTTTATTTCTTCGCTCTTTCCATTGGCCTTATGGGTCTGTTTTTATACCATTACCATGCTGTTTAGTTACTATAACTTTAAAGAATATTTTGAAGTTAAGGTAGTATGATACCTTCAGATGATTCTTTTTGCTCAGTATCACTTTGGATATTAGAGCTCCTTTGTGGATTCATACGAATTTTAGGATTGTTTTTTCTATTTTTGAGAAGAATGTCATTGGCGTTTTGATAGGAATTACATTGACTCTATAGATTACTTTGGGTAGTATGGTCATTTTAACAATGTTAGTTATTCTGATCCATAGGCATGGGATGTCTTTCGATTTTTTTGGTGTCCTCTTCAATTTCTTTAATCAATGGTTTGTAGTTTTCCTTGTAGAAGTCTTTCACCTCTTTGGTTACATTTATTCCTGGGATTAATTTTGTAGTTATTGTAAATAGGATTGCTTTATTTCTTTCTCAGCTAGTTCATTATTGGCGTGTAGAAACGCTACTGATTTTTGTATGTTGATTTTGTATCCTGCCAATTTGCCCAATTTATTAGTTCTCAGAGTTTTTCAGTGGAGTTTTAAAGTTTTTCTATATAAGATCATATCATCTGTAAAGAGGAACAATTTTTTTCCTCTTTTCAAATTTGGATGCTTTTTATGTCTTTCTCTTGCCTGATTACTCTGGCTAGGACTTCCAGTACTATGATGAATAGGAGTGGTGAAAGTGGGCATTTTTGTCTTGTTCCAGTTCTTACAGGAAAGGCTTTCTGCTTTTCTTCATTCTTAGCTGTGGGTTTGTCACATACGGCCTTTATTATGTTGAGAGCTGTTCATACTATGCCTTATTTATTGAGAGTTTTTATCATCAAGGAATGTTGAATTTTACCAAATGCTCTTTCTTTACCTATTGAGATGATTTTATGTTTTTTTCTTCATTCTGTGGATGTGATGTATCATCTTTGTTGATTTGCACATGTTGAACTGTCCTTGAATCCCTGGGCTTACTCTTACTTTATTATCTTTTTTTTTTTTTTTGTAAGAGACAGGGTCCCACTCTGTTGTTGCAATGGCACGATCATAGCTTACTACAGTTTCAAACTCCTGGGTCCAAGCAATCCTCCTGCCTCAGCCTCCAAAGTAGCTGAAACTACAGGCATGTGCCACCATGCCCAGGATGTTTTTGTATTTTATAGAGATGGGGGGGGGGGTCTCACTTTTTTAGTGTTTTTGGATTCAGTTTGCTAGTTTTTTGTTGAGAATCTTTGCATCTATGTTCATCAGGGATACTGGCCTGTAGTTTGTGTGTGTGTGTGTGTATGTGTGTGTGTGTGTTTTACAGTCTTCTTGTCCAGTTTGGTATCAGGGTAATGCTGGCCTTATAAAATGAGTTAGGAAGAATTCTCTACTCTTCAATTTTTTGTAATAGTTTGAGAAGAATTGATGTTAATTCTTCTTTATAAGTTTGGTCGAATTCAGTGTAAAGCCATCTGGCCCTGGGCTTTGTTAAGAGACTTGTTGCTGATTCAATTTCATTACTTGTTATTGGTCTATTCAGATTTTCTATTTCTTCCTTGTTCAATATTGGTAGGTTTTATGTGTGTCCAGGAATTTATCTATTTTCTCTAGGTTTTCCAGTTTGTTTACATATAGGTGTTCATAATAATCTCTGATGATCCTCTTTATTTGTGTGTTATTGGTTTTAACGTATCCTTTTTTGTTTCAGATTTTGTTTATTGGGGACTTCTTTCCCTTGGTTAATCTAGCTAAAGGTTTATCAATTTTCTTTATCTTTTCAAAAAGCCAGTTTTGTTTTGTTGATTCTTTGTTTTTGTTTATTTGTTTTATTTTTTGGTTCTATTTTGTTTAGCTATGCTCTAATCTTTTCTTATTTCTTTCTGTCACCCAATTTTGAGTTCGGTTTGTTCTTGTTTTTCTAGTTCCTTGAGATGCATTGTTAAGTTGTTTATTTGAAGTCTTCTAATTTTTTGATGTATATGTTTATTGTTTCCCCCTTAGCACTGCTTTTAGCCCATAGGTTTTAGCCCATAGTTGTGTTTCCATTTCAATTTGTTTCAACAAATGTTTTCACTTTTTTTTTTTTTTTTTTTTTTTTTTGAGACGGAGTCTCGCTCTGTCGCCCAGGCTGGAGTGCAGTGGCCGGATCTCAGCTCACTGCAAGCTCCGCCTCCCGGGTTCATGCCATTCTCCGGCCTCAGCCTCCCGAGTGGCTGGGACTACAGGCGCCCGCCACCTCGCCCGGCTAGTTTTTTGTATTTCTTAATAGAGACGGGGTTTCACTGTGTTAGCCAGGATGGTCTCGATCTCCTGACCTCGTGATCCGCCCGTCTCGGCCTCCCAAAGTGCTGGGATTACAGGCTTGAGCCACCGCGCCCGGCCCAAATGTTTTCACTTCTTAAATTTCTTATTGACCCCATGGTTGTTTAGGAGCATGTCTAATTTCCACGTATTTGCTTTGTTTCCAATGTTTCTCTTATTATTTATTTCTAGTTTCATTCCACTGTAGTCTGAGAAGATACTCGATATTATTTTAGTTTTCAAAAATGTGTTGAACTTATTTTTGTGGTCTAACATATGGCCTGTCCTGGAGAATGTTACATGTGCTGATGAGAATAATTTGTATTCTGAACTGTTAGATAAATGTTCTGTAAATATATGTTAGGTTCACTTGGTCTGAAGTGCAGTTTAAATCCACTTCTTTTTTCCTAACAACAAATTTGACACTGTAATGAGATGTGGCTATAGAAAGTCTCTTGCCTCCCTTGTGGTGCCTGCGTCCTAATGTCCAGGCTAATGTGTTTTAGATCATACATCTTTTTCTCTGGTCCCAGAGTCCTTTGGGGAAAGGCCTGGGTCTTTGTAATTCCTTGAGGTCTCTTTTATAGTGACCTGTAGCCCATCTTCTCATTGAAGTTGTGCTGACGTTCTTCTTTACATTACAGATCCATTTGTACCCACCTCACTGCCTCTGGGGTAGCTCTTCCTTCTATTCTCAAATTACTCAGGTTCTGGAAAAAAAGCCCCTCTTTGATGTGATACTAAGATAAGTTTTCCCAAAAAATGAGAGTTGATTTTTCATATTTGCTTCAAAGGAGAGAATGACTTCACAACTTTACATTGGGTCAAAGGGATGGAAACATGATAAAAAGTTCTGGAGACTGAGCTACTGGAAAAGAGCAGCTTTCTTCGATAGAACTTACTGCTGCTGAGCACATCTGCCATGAGACTCAAGAACAAATCACATCACCACTTTGTGATGCATCGGGAAACTCAAGACAAGTGTTGCAAACAGGGCTATCAACAAGATGTCAGCCCTTTCCAGTGGCAGTACCAAGGATGCTCATTGGTCTTTTCTTCTGTGAAATTGATAGTTGACTTTTCCTTAGGCTTGTGTGGAGTGCTATATGTATTAGTCTCCTAGGGCTGCCATAACAAAGTACCACAGACTAAGTGGCTTAAACACCAGATTTTTTTTTTTTTGAGACAAATTCTGGCTCTGTTGCCCAGGCTAGAGTGCAGGAGCATGATCTTGGTTCACTGCAACCTCTGCCTCGTGGACTCAAACCATCCTCCCATCTCAGCCTTCCATGTAGCTGGGGACTACAGGGATGTGCCACCATGCTCGGCTAATTTTTGTGCATTTTTTGTAGAGACAGGGTTTCACCATGTTACCCAGGAGGGTTTCACCATGTTACCCAGGCTGGTCTCGAACACCTGGGCCCAAGCCATCCTCCTACCTCAGGTTCCCAAAGTGCTAGGATTACAGAAATGTATTTTATCACAATTCTGTGCCTGGAAGTCTCCCGCTCCTTGGCTGGGAGACGGCCAGTTTTCTCCCTGTACCTTCATGTGGTCTCCCCTTTGTGGTGCCTGTATCCTAAAGTCCTCTTCTTGTAAAGACAGTCATATTGGATTAGGGCCCACCACAATGGCTTCATTTCATCTTAAATACCTCTGTATGATACAGTCACAGTTCTAAGGTACCAGGGCCAGGAATTCAACATGTATTGTGTGGGACACAATTCAGCCCACAATACTATGTAACTACAATTCAGAAGTTTCCTCCCAACCCTTCCCAAGATAACCAATTTGATACTGTAAGCCCAACCTATGTAGTATTTCTGGAGCCATTATATGCATTGCAACAAGCTATAGGAGCTAGATTTTGGATCCAACATTTATAGCTTACTTCCCACAGATGTAATAAGGAGGAAAGAGTTGTTTATGCTTATAATTAACTCTTAATAATAAGAGTTGTTTATGCTCAATCAGCCTTTTCACCTGCTTACCTACAGAATGACTAGGTGGTTCACCAAGGGGTTAGTTTATCCCACTGCTCTCATTGGCTTACACGCCAGTTCAAAAGTCAATACTACATTAGTTCGTAAAAGAAAAACTCCAAAGAAATGATATGAAAAATATCATTTAATCCCAATAATCAGCTGTGTGGATTAAACGATAATGTCTGTTGACTTGGTAAAGTTAAAATGCTTGAAAATATCTAGTAGTGAGTGGAGAATTGGGAATTTGCATGTGAGAATTGTGGGAAGACCTTTCTGGAGGGCATTCTTGGAGTCAGTGTCAGTTTAAATGTCATATTCTTTAACTGTTAGTTTATCCCAAGGAAATAATTAGACATGTGGCTGTGTGTACAGTACTGCAGTGTTTATATTAGCAAAAACAAAGCCCAGATATCTAACCAAATATCAAATAACGTATGTTACATACATACAGTGGAATACTACGCAGTCATGGAAAGTAGCCCAATTACATTGTTAATTGAAAAGGTAGCTTTGGGAGGCCGAGACGGGCGGATCACGAGGTCAGGAGATCAAGACCATCCTGGCTAACACGGTGAAACCCCTTCTCTACTAAAAATACAAGAAAAATTAGCCGGGCGAGGTGGCGGGCGCCTGTAGTCCCAGCTACTCGGGAGGCTGAGGCAGGAGAATGGCGTGAACCCGGGGGGGCGGAGCTTGCAGTGAGCCGAGATCGCGCCACTGCACTCCAGCCTGGGGCACAGAGCAAGACTCCGTCTCAAAAAAAAAAAAAGAAAAGGGAAAAGGTAGGTTACAGAATAGAATGTGTAATCATTTTGCTATATGGGCCTCTATTTAATTTTGCTATATTAGTGTGTGTGTATATGTATATTTCTAAATATCTAGGAAAAAGTTTGATAGAGTAGATCCCAAACTGCTAATAGTGGTTATCTAGAGGATATAGGACTTTTATTCCTTACTGCATTTATTTCTATATAATTTGAATTATTTAGAAGCATACATTACTGTAAAAATCAGAAAAAAAATAGAATGAAAATATTTCTATTTAGAAATAAAATTAAATATATTACTGGGACTATTTTTAAATTTCTTTTATGACAGATATGTTTAGAGGCTGGCCTATTTGCTCAGGGGCTAGGAGCTGGCTTGTTTGCTTTGGGGAGGGATAGTCTTTCAAATATTTCTGTCTTTTCGGTATGAAAGAGCCATGAGCTAGTGGTTAATTTCTCACCAGCATAATGCTAGTTCCTTATTCTTTACAGGACGTAGGTATAGTATAATGGAAAGCCGTAGTGTTCAGAGTTTGACAGACCAGGGTTAAACATCAGCTGTAACACTTCCCTGCTCTGTGATATTGGGCAAATCATTTAACCTCAGTAGCCTTTAGTTTCCTCAACTGTAGAATGGAAATAATAATAATGATGACAATATTGAACTGCAGTTTTGTTCTGAAGTTTAAGTGAGACCAGGTACATAAAATGCCTGGAATATGACAAGGAGTAGCTTTTATGAGTATAACAATATAATGTACTTTTCAGAATTCCTTATATTTTAAAGCTAAGACTTAGCGAATGGTAAGAAATTTTTTTAAAGTTGTGGAAAAACAGCTACATCTAACTAGAAAAAGTTTCATTTGATATCCTTGGCTAGTTTTCATAAATGCGGTTTCTTTTATTCTTTCAGTTCTCATTGACTGAAGGGTGGGCTAACCCGACATGCTTTGTGAAATGCTTGTGTCTATGGCATTTTGCTGCAGAACTGGAATCAGGAAGAAAAGCTTTCGTGAGAAGAGATGGGAGGGAGGGTAGGGTGGGAGAAGGGAGATGCTGCCAGGTTTACTTGTATGAGTTGCCTCCCCTCTCCTCCTCCCCAGGACTGATTTGTTTGTACAAATTGGTTGCCGTAAGCAACACATTATTAGTTTGATCCAGAATGTATCCCAGGAGACTTACTGCTTTCTCTTTTGCCAAATTATTGTCCTTTTCCCACAGAGGATGCTGGGATTGGGGGGCATTTTCCACTTCGGCATATTTCAATCCAGTTCTCCCCGTTTCCCTCAGTGTCTACTATTTGCAAGGCACTGTGTCATTTCACCACATTTAGAAAGCTACCCGTTGTGAGCTGTTAACCTTTATTTTCAACGGATGTGTTTTCTCCTAAACCCTCGGTACTGATATCTAAGGAAAGAAGATGATATTCCTGGAGGAAGCATGCCCTACCCTCCCTGGGATGTAGTCCCCACTTATAACAGGATGGCTCTCCTGCCTCACTGACATGGGCATTGCCACTTGACTTGTGTTGGGGCCAGTGGAAAGCAGGTGGAAGTGACATTTCCAGTGCAGATTTCTCTGTGCTTCCACCACCACTCTTTTTCCTCTGTCAAAACCACTCATTACTGCCTCACAGGTTGCCCCTCAGATCCTGGCTTGGACTCTGTTCTGGTGCTCTCTGGCTTCACTTGTCCCCATGCCCCACCTTCTAGACCATGGTTCATGTACCCAGGACTTCAGGATCCTCTACCTAGACAGCCCCTGACTCTCTTCTATGGCCTCTTCCAAGATCTGTGCACCTAAGTGTGGACCATGCTGCTCTTGTGTACCCCTAGACTTATGGGGACCGGGAATAGAGCTCAGATGTCTTGATCAGGAGGGCCCCACACAGCACACAGGGCCTTCACAGTGCAGGCTGGAGCAGTGCGGGGAGCAGGGAAAGGGAAGGGAGCAGACCCCAGGCCAGGGGCTACCTTGCCCTGCACTGTGACATTTCTGTGTGGAGCTCCAAAGAGTCAGAAATCAAAAGTCCATCATGGGATGGGCGCAGTCGCTCACTCCTGTAATCTCAGCACTTTGGGAAGCTGAGGTGGGTGGATCATTTGAGGTCAGGAGCTCAAGACCAGCCTGGCCAACATGGCGAAAGCCCATCTCTACTAAAAATACAAAAATTAGCTGGGCGTGGTTGTGGGTGCCTGCAATCCTAGCTACTCAGGAGGCTAAGGCAGGAGAATCACTTGAACCTGGGAGGCAGAGGTTGCAGTGAGCCGAGATTGTGCCATTGCACTGCAGTCTGGGCAACAAGAGTGAAACTCTGTCTCAAGAAAAAAAAAAAAAAACAACTCCA
The DNA here is from genome assembly GCF_003255815.1 of Theropithecus gelada. Lineage (NCBI taxonomy): Eukaryota > Metazoa > Chordata > Mammalia > Primates > Cercopithecidae > Theropithecus > Theropithecus gelada. The sequence continues at coordinate 82,717,526 of NC_037675.1, read as the reverse complement.
TTATGGCTTTCTGGGTTGTTATGAACATAATATTGGTCAAGGAGTATAACACATACTTTAACAGTCTAGCGTGGTTTATACTTTTAAATGCTTAGACATGTATTATGTGAGCCAGCATCTCTACTCCTAGATCAGTACCTGTGAATGCCAGGGATGAGTCAGATGCTGTAGACAGGATCTGTTCTTTCAGCCTGAGCCCTGGAATCAAGATGAGGAACAGAGCTGCAGCTGACCCTTGATGGGTATAAATGGGAAAAATAAATCTTTGTAATGTTACGACATGAAGATTCTGAGATAATCTGTAACTGTGGCATAACTTAGTTTAGGGTTATGGTTTCCAAAAGGAAAAAGTAGCATTCATGGAAAACTTCACCTGTTTAAAATATAGTATTGGCAGAACTTTTGTTATAGTAGGTGAACTAGCACTATCTAGAAGAGTCTGGAAGGAATCCCAGGAGTTAATTGGAGCTCTGGGTGAGTGGGTATGTGCTCCATACACGCCCCCTTGCTCCCATTGTGCCTTCTCAATTGCTAGTGTTCAAATGCGCTTTGAGGCCCTTTTTCCAGCAGTGATGATTTAGGTTAGCAATACGTCAGTCTTGCCTTGCTTCCCTTGTGACCTCCCAGAAATAGGATTCGGGGCCAGACTTTTGGAAACAAAACAAAACAAAACAAAAACCTATAAAATGAGGAAATATAATGCAAGAAGCATAGCTGATCTTATTTTTAGTTTGCAAAATGTATCCCTTATCTATGAATTTGCAATTAAACATATCCACCAAACCCTCTCCCTTCTTGTGTCAACAAACACCGTCCTGGTGAATGCTTTTCAGGTCATATAAAGTAGAAGGGAGTTGCTGGAGCTGAGAGTGAGGTCTTTCTGACTTGGAACAAAAGTCATCTGGTGCTCACTGGAAGTGAAACTGTGAACTTGGACTGAGGATATCAGATACAGACATTTGTAATAGCAGTTATGATCATTATCTTGTATGTGAAAAGTACATCTGTTTTCAAAAAGCTTTCACATACATGATTTTATTCATCCTTTATTACAGCCTGTGAGGAAAGCAGAAAAATGCCCTTCCTTTTTACAGAGGATGAGACTAGGACTTATTAAGTTTCAATGATTTGCCCACTGTTCTACTGGTAGTAATATTGGTATTCAGAATATTAATATACCAATTATTAATATATTAACATGTATTATGTAAAATATTCCATTAGTGATTAATATGTTATATAATATTCTATATATTATATGTTGATATATATTAATAGTATATAGATTATTTATATAATGTCCTTGTCCAGGAGGCTAACTGCTGTAAAAGACCAAGATTTCAGTGACTCAGTATAGTTCATTTTTCATTCAAGCCACCGTTAGTGCGAGTTGGTGTCCTGTGCAGTGCTCCACAGTTCAGAAACCCAGGCTACTCTGTGTCCTCAGAGTCATCTAGGTGGTGGGTGGAACGTGGAAGTGCACAATCTATTGGCCAGAACTCAGGGCCTGGCCACAGCTTACTGCCAGCGGGGCTGGAAAATGTGGTCCAGCTCTGCGTCCTGAAAGAACACAAATATTCACAAGACATCTCTGTCCCAAAAGCTAAGGAAATCTTTAATGCTTGTCTCCCCTGATTTTAGGGGCCCTATTTAAGATCTATAGAGCCATTGTGTTTTTCTCCAGCTTTCAAGAGTGGAGTTTGATGAGTTTTGACACATGTACCCACCTGTGAAGTCATCACCATAATCAAGATAATGAACGTATCCACCAACCCCAATAGTTCCTCGTGTGCATTTATAATCACTTCCTCTCTCTCTGTCCCCCACCCCACCCCTAAGCACCCACTACTCTGCTTTCTGTCACTACAAATTAGTTTGCATTTGCAAGAATTTTGTGTACATGGAATCATACAGTAGGTTCTCTGATTTGCCTGGCTTCTTTTACTCAGCTTATTTTGAGAGTCATCTATATTGTTATGTGTACTAGTAATCAATTATTTTCTTTTGATGGGTAGTATTCCATCATAGTGTTACAGTGGAATGCTCTGTTTTTTTTTTTATTTTTTAAAAAATCAAATGCAACTTTTTAGTGTTTGAGGAGCAAGTAAGTCACTCCTTCTTGATACTTTACCTTACAGTCTGAAAAAGCTAAAAATTTAGCCTGGCCTTCTTTGGCTCGTACATGACCCTAGTCACAAGAAAAGGAAGATTAGATTGAACAGGAACTATGCTGTTCTTGTCTCTGAACTTTAAATTGGGTAGTCTGTTAAAAAAGTGCTGGCTACCTGATATCGACCTAGTACTGTACCTCAGGGCCTTGGGAATGTGAAAGAAATAAGATGGTTCTTCCCCACAGTGATGGTTGGAGATCTGCACTGTCTTTGCTGGTCGCTTACCGCTGAGCTGCCATCCACCTTGTGTGCCAGGTTAATCCCAGAGCAGTACTGTTCTGCCTGTGTCCCTCCTGCATTTACAAACCTTCAATGATTTCCCCTGCCTAAAACCTGACTTGTTTTTGAGATGGCATCTTGCTCTGTCATCCAGGCTGGAGTGCAGTGGCTCAATCTTGGCTCACTGCAAGCTCTGCCTCCTGAGTTCACACCATTCTTCTGCCTCAGCCTCCCGAGTAGCTGGGACTATAGACGCCCGCCACCATGCCTGGCTAATTTTTTTGTATTTTTGGTCGAGACTGGGTTTCACCGTGTTAGCCAGGATGGTCTTGATCTGACCTCGTGATCCTCCCACCTCGACCTCCCAAAGTGCTGGGATTACAGGCGTAAGCCTCCGCGCCAGGCCAAACCCTGACTTCTTTAGCCTGACATCCATAACTGCCTCTGGGGTTTAACCTTTCCTAGCCTCAGTTTGCCATCTATTACAATGGGGATGTTTTAGGGTAGCTGTGTTTATTAAATGAAATAAGACAAAGAACCTAGCTAGGTGCCTAGTAGATAATACATTTTCAAAAATTAAGGTTTCCTTTCCTTCTACCCTTTCTTTCCTCCTGCCCTTTCTTACTTCCCTCCACCTTTCCTGCCTGATTGGCCCACTTCCCTCTATCAAATGTCCTCTTTATCCAAACCAAACTCTTCTTTGCTCCCTACACACACTCATTGCTTTCCTCCTTTGGGCCTTTGTTTACAGTGTTCCTTTGCTGTGGAACCGAATGCTGCATTTCTGTCCAGGTTCAGCTCAATTGCCAGCACCTTCAGGAAGTTTTCCTTGATTCCTTATTATGCCTCCCATTAAGGATCGAAAAAACCAAAGTGTTTCTCTCACTCTTAATCTCAATACAGAATGTTTCACCTCTGGTCACCGAAATATGAGAGGATTGCTTCCTGCTAACAACCAGTTCTCCAGCAGACACCAGCGAAATGCTGTATAATTTAACTCAATTCTGACATTATCTACCGGGACATAGTGTCAGACCCTACAGGTTGAGAACTCAGTCCACAGACTATCTCCCACTTAAGATACCAGTTGCTTCAGCTATAAATCTGGGATTCTCATGACTCCCTCTTTAATTTGCTAGAGCAGCTCGCAGAACTCAGAGAAACACTGTACTTATATTTACTGGTTATTTATTTAAAGGATAACAGCCAGACAGAAGAGACACGCAGAGCAAGACATGTGGAAAGAGCGTCCACACCCTCTCTGACACTCACGTGTGTCCACCTACCTGGAAGCTCCCTGAACCCTGTCCTTTTGGTTTTCTGTGGAGGCTTTATTATATAGGCGTGATTGATTCCATCATTTGCCATTGATCGGGGATCAACACAACCTTCAGCTCCTCTCCCCTTCCTAGGTTGGGGAGGAGGCTGTAAGTTCCAATCCTTTAATCACATGGTTGGTTCCCCTGGCAACCAGCTCCTATCCTGACATTGTTCAAAAGTCCACCAAGGGTTGCCTCATTAGGACAAAAGATGCTCCTTTCACCCAAGAAATTCCAGGGAACTTAAGATGTCTGTGTCGGAGCAGTGTGAAGAAGAAGAGGCGAGAACGACCCCCGGACCGACCAAAGCCCGCGCGCGCTGCATCCCGCGTCCAGCACCTACGTCCCGCCGCCGTCGCCACCATGCCCAAGAGAAAGGCTGAAGGGGATGCTAAAGGAGATAAAGCCAAGGTGAAGGACGAACCACAGAGAAGATCCGCGAGGTTGTCTGCTAAACCTGCTCCTCCAAAGCCAGAGCCCAAGCCTAAAAAGGCCCCTGCAAAGAAGGGAGAGAAGGTACCCAAAGGGAAAAAGGGAAAAGCTGATGCTGGCAAGGAGGGGAATAACCCTGCAGAAAACGGAGATGCCAAAACAGACCAGGCACAGAAAGCTGAAGGTGCTGGAGATGCCAAGTGAAGTGTGTGCATTTTTGATAACTGTGTACTTCTGGTGACTGTACAGTTTGAAATACTATTTTTTATCAAGTTTTATAAAAATGCAGAATTTTGTTTTACTTTTTTTTTTTTTTTTTTAAAGCTATGTTGTTAGCACACAGAACACTTCATTGTTGTTTTTGGGGGAAGGGGCATATGTCACTAATAGAATGTCTCCAAAGCTGGATTGATGTGGGGAAAACACCTTTCTCTTCTAGTTTTGAGAGACTTCCTCTTGGTTCCCAGGAGGAGGGAGTCCCTGACTTTGACACACATGGCCACCTTGGCACAAAAGCCTTGTGGTATGGAAAAACAAATTTGTTTTTATGTTCTCTTCTCCCTTTCCATCTTTCAGCATAGACTTAACTCCCTTAAGCCCAGACATCTGTTGGGACCTGACCCGTAGTCATTGGTTACCAGTGTGTCAGGCCATCTGGACTTTCCAGTGATGCCACTGAGATGGCACTGGTCAAAACAGCATTGGTTCCATTTCTAGATTGTGGATCTTCAGATAAATTCTACCGTTTTCATTTCACTTCCTGAAAGTCAGGGTCGGCTTGTGAAAAGTTGTTAAACAACATGCTAAATGTGAAATGTCAACCCTCACTCTAAACTTTCCCTGTTCAGAGCATCAGATGAAGACTTTATTGGGTTTTATAGTGGCTTTCTGATTTTTGGTAGTCCATTGAAGAAGGGAGTTTGAAAGTTGTTGTATACTGTTAACGATTGTCTGCCCATGTCCTGCCTGAAATACCATGATTGTTTATGGAAAGTATCTTTAATAAAGCTGGATACAGTTTGGCTTGGAAAAAAAAAAAAAAAGATGTCTGTGTCAAGAATCGGGGTCAACAACCAAGTATTAGAACAGAAGATTCTCCTACCACCTGTATCTACAAGACATTTAGGAGTTCTGTCTTAGGAACCTGGGGTAGAAACCAAACATATTTTTCTTTTTCTTTTTATCTTCTTTTTTTAAATCTTATTTTCTTTTTTTATTTATGCTGGAGTCTCACCATATTGCCCAGACTGTTCCTGAACTCCTAGGCTCAAGTGATCCTCTCACCTCAGCCTCCCTAATAGCTGGGATTGCAGGCACATACCACTGTACCTAATTTATATTTCCTATTATATCATAATGTGACACCCCCATATACATAAAGCGACACCACAAAGTAAGACTGACTTCTTTGCTATCTCAGCAGCTGCACTATGTCAGTCACCACTTCCTGCATTCTCATGTTCATACTTTCTGTTGTCTTAGGCTTTTTCTCTTGCTGTTCCCTCTGTCTGGAAGGTCGTTCTTCAAGATCTTCGTACAGCTCACTCCCTCACTCCGTTCATGTCTCTGCTCAATTGTCACCTCCTCCTACAGGTCTTCCCCAACCATCCCATGAGTAAAATAGGGTCTCCTGTGCCCTCTTTCTTCTCTACCTCTTTGCTCTCCTTTGTCTTTCTCCATTGCAGTTAACCCCACTTGAAATGATTTGTCTGATTTGGATTGTCCTTTGTGCCCACATGAACTCAATGTGCACAGGGACTTTCTGTTGTCCTTGGCGTATCACCGGTGCCTGGCACATAATAGATGCTCAATAATTATCTGCTGAACAGGTGAATTTACTACCACATTACACTGTAATCTGTATCAGATGTGCCCGGAGGGTAAGAGCAATATCAATGTCTGATTCATTATTAGATCACTTCCCACATGTTACCCATAATAGTATACAGTAAATATTTGATTGAAACACAAAGGTCAATAGTGAAGAGCACATTTCCCAGGGTCCATGTGACTTGACTTCTGTTTTAATCCGAGGTTGCTGAGCACCCACCATTTGCCAGGCACTGCCAGACACTTTCGTATACATTGTCTTCTCTAAAGCTCACAGTGATTTTCACATCCTCGAATTTATTATTACAGTTAGAATCTTGGGACTAAGACTAAGAACCTTGGAAAAGTTCTGCAACTTCCCCAACAGCTACCTCCTTTCCTGTCACTGCTGTAGCTCCCACCCTCTTCTCTACCCATGGTCATCCTCATCCCTGCTCCTGCTGATCACTCATCTGAGGTTAAAGCCTCTCTGCCCAGCGTCTTTGGCTTTCATTCATTCACCCACTAATTCATTCACTCACTCAATCCTGAGCCATCTTGTATCCTTCAAATCCTTGTTGATGGTGAGGAGATAGTCCTACCTTTTCTACCTGTACATTGTGCTCCATATAATTCCTTAAAGTCGCCTGACTTCCCTTCTTCTCCTTGTGGCCCTAATTCCCTCAACTTTGGAAGGACTGGCATAGTCTCCTTTCCCCATGGTGACTTTCATGCCATGTTGAGCTGTCATCGTTCCACATTTTTCCACAGACCAGCAGGGTCCACTTCTACCACCCTCCATGCAGGTCATGTGCTTTACATTGCTGACTTTGGCCCTTCACTTAAGTATTTTCCAAATCCACCTTCCCCTTAGTGATATTTCTGGTACTCCTGAGTGATGGTATAGTGGAGTAAGCACTGGAGTAGAAGTCAGAAGAGCTCACTAGGAGTCCTCACTCTCCCACTTAGCAGCCATAACACCTGGGAAATCACCCGACCCCACTAAGCTTTAGTTTCTTCCTGGAATGTGGTAACAAGGATACCCGCCCTACCTAACCACTTCACAGAGCTTATTGAGGAATGAAATGAGGTATGCAGTGGTAAGTTAACTTACAAATTGTGACTGTTACATAGATGGCAGGTATAATTGGAATTACCCGTTTTCAGCAGCTTTTCTACGGCGTGCTGAATTTTGGATCTCATTTTCACCTGAAATGTCTTTCTTTGTAGTCCCCTGGCTTCACTTGCCTTCTGACTCAGCCTCAACACCAAGGGCAGTTTTTTCTTTAGTCCTTAGAATTAGCCTTAGAATTCTGTACATTCTGTACGAATAGCCTTAGAATTCTGATCATTGACCTTCCGCCGTACACCTTCGGTCATTTCTCAGTCCTGAGCAGCCCCTACCAGACGCTCAACCTTTGTGCTGCTGAGCTCTACAAAATACAAGAAGTCTTGCATTGTTTTTGTTACCTTTTCAGATGCCTCCTCTTAATATTGTGTGTATAGCTGTCTCTCTCTCTCTCCCCCCTTCCTAAATTCTCTCTCCTAAATATGCTCCATTAATTCTTACTCTTAAAATAATTTTTTTTGGTCGTGCTTTCACTCATTTTGGTATTTTTGAATGACTTTTCTTCAGTTGGGTTTCAAGTCCAAGTGTAGGTTTTGGCAGGACTGACTCCATAGTAAATCCAAGAATATTATTTATTAAACTTATAGAACCCATAGAGATACTCTGAAATCTGGGTCTTCTCTCAGCTTCCGTCTTTGTCTCTGCCTTCAGCCCTTTCCTCTGTCTCCCTTGTAGGTGCATGCCTTTTCCTGTGGCAGCGTATCTGACAGTCCAGCTGTGTCCCCAGAACCAAAAGAAAAACGATGACTCTTGAGAGGTGACACCCTGGATATTCTTACCCGGCAGCTTCCTTTATTGTTGAATGCATCTCTTCAGACCATCCCTGCACATTCCATTAGATGGAAATGACAGGAAGTGTTTGCGGTAGGGAAGGATATACTTGGTTGTTTTTGAAAGGGTCATGATTAAGATACATTGAGACTCCTTCTCTCTACCTTTTCTTCTTTCTTCTAGTTCTTTCTCATTTTTTTTTCTTTTCTTGCCATTACCACAGAGTTAATTCTCGAATAGTGTCTTTGAGACTGTCACTGGCCAGTCTTTATATAAAGAATGGGTCACCGTTTTTAGTGCCAACTCTTATGTTTAAAATTGGTAGGCCAGGTGTGGTGGTTCACGCCTGTGATTCCAGCATTTTGGGAGGCTGAAGCAGGCAGATCACTTGAGCCCAGGAGTTTGAGACCAGCCTGGGCAATATGGCAAAACCCTGTCTCTACCCAAAAAACAACAGTAATAACAACAAGAACATCAAAAAATTAGCCAGGCGTGGTGGTGTGTGGCTGTAGTCTACTTGGGAGGCTGAGGTGGGAGGATTGCTTGTGGGAGATGCAGGTTGTAGTGAGCTGAAATCACACCACTGCACTCCAGCCTGGGTGATGAGACTCTCGCTAAATAAATAAAATTGGTAGCAAGTCATTGGTCCAAAGAGCAGCCAGCTCCCTGTTATGGCACCCCAGACTATGATAGGACATTTCTCTTTCCTTGTCTTGCTGTTTTCCAGTCTTCTTTCTGCCCCATTTCTGCCTTAGACTTGCCAGTAGTTTTCTGCTTAGCTTCACTTGGAGAAGTAACAACAGCCAATGTGCTTCATACCCTACAAAAGGACATGTCTCTCTTTCTTTCCACGTGCCCAGAAAGGGCATTTTGGAGACAGTTGGCTAAGAGGAACTGGAAGTAGAAAGAGAGAAAGATATGAAGAGCTTGTGTGAGGCCTACAATTCTAGTTCTTTCAGGGGCTTGCTGTCACTGTTTTAGAAGTTCTAGAAGATTGGTCAAGGTTTCCTCTTAATGATTCAAGGCTGGATGATGAACCAAATATATTATCCACTTCCTTTGTGTTGTAAGTAAGCTCCATTGTATGTGATGGAACTTGAATTGTATCCTAATAGTAAATGAAGCAAAGGGAAAAAGTAGTTGAGGGAGACAAAATGAACAGTCTTTCCACAAATCTAATATTTCACTTCTTTATAGGTGCTTCTTGCACCTCACTTCTGGCAGAGCGGAGGTGGGTATTAGATCTGGCCAATTACCAGTGCCCTGGAGGTGGCCCAGTGACTTAGAGAAGGCTGGTTTAATGGAATCTTACCTGGCCATTCAGCATCAGAATCGCTTCTGGCCTTATTGCCATGCTTGAACCTGACATCCATTCTCATTGGGTTTGCTTAAGAGTAGGGCAAGCTGCAGGTGCTGTGTAGCATCTGCCTCAGGGATGAGCCTCTTGGCTTTAGAGCAGAAACCTTGGTAAGGGCATGTATTTAACCACCTGCCTCTACGAAGAAATAGAGGCGGTTTCCCAACAGGTATACAAATCTAAATGTTTTCCTTAGAAATCTGAATGCCACCTGCCATGACAAGCTGATCTCCCTTCTGCTTCTTAAATGGCACACTAACTTCCTGACACAAGTGAAAAGTATAACTATAGAACTGTTCAAAACTAGAAAAACATGTTGATACCAAGTAGCTTAATATAATGGAATATGAACTCGGTGTCACCAGGGATATGATGGGGTAACTTGCCAGTATCCCAAGTGAAGCTCAAGTTCTTGTACCATAGTGGCTGCCTCTCGTCTTGAAGGACTTGCTCTCTAGAGAGGAAGCTCATTCCATGTTCATGCAATGTTACGGTTAACAACTAGTCCTGTGGCAACAAACTGCCTGATTGGAATACTGGCTTCCCTACTTACTAGCCGTTTAAGTCAGTACTAAACACTTAACTTTTCCGAGCTTTGTTTTCTTCATCAGCAAAATTAGAGCCATAACAGTAACGATTTCATAGGGTTGTTGAAAAGATTGAAAGAAAAAAAAATGTATTTAAAGCTCTTAGAGTAGACTCCCTGACTGTCTGAGGATAGACTGCCATCATGAATGACATGGTAACTATCTGAACTAGAAAGTTCATGACCAACCGATGACTTCAGAGGAAACAAATGGTCATTGATGTCCTTCACTCCGGGAAGGCAACAGTACTGTACCTAAGACAGAAATTCGGGAAAAACTAGCCAAAATGTACAAGACCACACTGGATGTCATCTTTGTACCTGGATTCAGAACTCATTTTGGTGGTGGCAAGACAACTTTCTTTGGCATGATTTATGATTTCTTGGATTGTGCAAAGAAATATGAATCCAAACATGGCCTTGCAAGACATGGTCTGTATGAGAAGAGAAAGACCTCAAGAAAGCAACGAGAGGAACACAAGAACAGAATGAGGAAAGTCAGGGGGACTGCAAAGGCCAATGTTAGTGTCGCCAAAAAGAAATGAAATGTCTAGCAGTGAGCTGGAGACTGGATCACAGCTGAAGGGGTAAAGGCATTGCAATGATGTTATCTGTGGCCATTGTGGATTTTTCACAGGAAGGTTAATAAACTAAAAACTTTCATGTGGAAAAAAAAAGCTCTTAAAATAATGACCGATATAATAAATATGCTTAATGGATAGATGTCAGCTCTTCCAACAATTTATTATTATTATTGTAATTATTATAGTTATTATGACAATGTCTTGAATCCATAAAGAACAAATCTAACCTTTTTTTCATATGACAACTTCTTCCCTGTTTGAAAAGTGCTAAAGTCCTCAGTCCCACATAGTCTGCTTGTCAATTTAATTCTATGGAAATGGCAAAAAGTTGTAGATGACAGTAAGTTCAAGGCATTGAGGTAGGTTTAGTATACTCAAGTCCGTGTGGGGAACATACGGTAAGATATTTTTAATATCTGAGTAATGATGCCTTCTTCCCAGGAATTTCTATCCCCCAAAGAGAAGTTTTTAAAGAGTAGAAGTAAAATAAGTCTAAAAAGAAAATGGTTGGGTTTTTCTTTGCTGGCTCAAAGGTAATCCTTGCTTTATGATGCATAAAAAATTTTGCTTTTTTGTGTGTCATTTATGTGATAAAATCTTAGAGATTTTGAAATGCAAGTGTGACTTTTTTCAGAATCATCCCGAACGTACAAAGCAAGCTGGATATCCTCATTTGCTGATAGATGGTGTTGGGTGAATAACCTCATAACTTTCAGAGACCATGGACGATCTGGCCCGAAAAGTGCCCATCTGTGGCAGCGGCTCAGGGAGGCCCCCAGCCTCTGCAGACCTTCCTACTGCTTCCCAGCCATGATGCCCAGGAACTTCTCCAGGAATTTGGTTTTGGCAGGCCCAGGGGCTGGGAGAGAAATCCAAGTGCCTAGTCTGAGGGGGTTATAACCCCATAAATATGTTTATGGACCATTTTATTGCTGACTTCTGGCTTTAAAGGAGAATCCACTGTTTTGATTGAGAATAAAAATCAGTTTCTCTCAGACAGTCATGCAGGAGTTTGTTCCCTGGGAAGATGACAGACCAAATCTTCATTAAACTGTTGAGGAATGAGGGCGAGCAGGGCTTCCTCTGGCCCTTCCCACAGTGGTTGGCAGCAGTTAGGCTAGGATGTGTGGGCCCCTCAGAGCCTTTTGTTTGGTTTCTATGGCTCTAACCTCAATTAGCTGCTCTGCATGGAGAGGAGGGACAATGCAGCTTTTAACCCAAGTCCAACGGCTTCAGTATGGGTCTCTCTTTTCCCCCCTCTATCCATGGCTGGATTTAGGCCTAGAGGCCTTCTTTGTGAAGCGATTTGAGGGTCTCCAGTGAAAGTTCATTGTTTCTATTGGTGGGCAGCGGATGAGGGTATGGGAGGAAAATGTCTAGGGTCTAACAACACTTTGCCTGATACTGGTTCGTGGCTCTGTCCCCTCCCTCCCAATAGTATTGAACTGTGGTCATGCAGAAGTCTGTGCTGGAGTCACTGACACATCAGATCCAGTCCTGGCTCTGCCTTTTCTAGGCAGTTTTCCAGCCAGTGAAATGGGGTTGGTCCAACCCCCTAGAACCTCTGAGTGGAATAATTAAAAGAACAAATGTAAAGAAGTTAGTACAGTGTCTGGTGCATAATTCTTCTATCCACAGTTTCCAAAGACACATGGGGCTAAAGTCTCTTTCTTGCTTCCAGCAAGTACCCAAAGCATCTGTGGCAGTCATAAAGAAATAATACAGTCTAGCAGTCACTGAGAAAGGGTGGTTTTTTATCTCAGGAAGAGAAAAGCTTGAATTGCTTTAGCCTTGAGGTATGTACACATGCCGCTGCACGTGCACACACAAGCCTGCACACATATACACGGGTTTCTCAGGTGCTTTTGACCCATAGCTGGATCGCTGAGTACCACCTGCATGTTTTGCCCCATGGTTTTGGTGGTGCCATTTCAGAGTGGACCATGGGAAATTATTTAGCAGACCCCAAATGTGAGCACAGCTCTTAGTCATAGTCTCTTCTGCTTCGTTTCTTTCTCTAACTTAATCACTAAGCAGCTTGTTATGGCTCGTTCTCCAGAAAGGTGGAGAGAAGTCTGTTGCATAGTCCTGACTGTAAGGCCAGCTAATCCTTGGTCATGCAGGACTTCTGAGTAGGTGCTAATAGATGGTGTGAAAGGAGGTAATTTTTGCCCTGAGGGAGCTAAGCTAGGAAAATAAAACTAGCACACCTGCAATAATTAGCCACCAATTAAGTGCTAAATCATGTGCTACTGACAGTGTTGGAGTGCAGTGTGAGTGAGGGGAAATTTGAGGGTGGACACTGGCTCTCTTAGTGCTTTGGCAAGATTCAGCTGTGCCTTGCTGAACAATTGAGCCATGTTGTAAAAAATACATTTTTAATAAATATGTGACAGCTTTTCCCACTTCTTTTTAAAAATATTAGATCAGAATTTTAAGACATTTTATTATAAAACACTACCATCATGTAAATGAAATTTTAAGAAAGAAAAAAGACACCATCTCTAAATCCTAAAGCCCTTACACAGTTCATTTATCAAAGACCATAACTGAGTCTCTACAGTGTCCAGCTCAGTGCCTAGCACACAAGGGGAGTGTTTGTGAGTGGCCACCGTGACTGTTTACCATCACAAGTATCCAGATATGGCTTTGTAAAGGGTGCCAGACCAGCACCTCTCACATGCCAGGTTCTCCACTGCCTTACTGCATTGAGTTCTTCTCACGGTGCCCAGAGGAGGTGGTGGTATGCTGAGGCTTGGCGTGGTTGAATAACCAGGGGAGTGCTAAGGAGCATCCCACGTCAGAGTGTGTAGATGTTTTTATTAGGCCATAGAGCCTCCCTGAGATACGACAGGATAGACAGGTGGATACCTAGGATAAAGTACTTCTCCCCCAACATGGGATGGTGTTAATATCCCCCCTCTCCCTCCTGTGGAGGAAGATTACCCTTACCCTACAAAGGGCATTTTCATTCCTAACATATCAGCGCCAACAAGTCCTGTGGTTTCTGCCCGCCTGATTTTCAGGTAAAGCAGGCTTACCTGTTGGTACTTGTGCAGCTTTGAAGAGTCGGCTGTGGGCCCAGCTGGTCTAAGACAAATTAAAGCTGACTCAGGTTCTCCTGTCTAGGATTTCCCCCACCCCTTCTCTGTCTTTCCCACTAAACGGTTTAAGCCGTAGGTAGGCTGGTTGATCCATACTTTTGGTCTGAGTTCACTGTATGTTTTAGTTTCCTAGGGCTGCTGTCACAAATTACCACAAACTGGATGACTGAAAACAACAGAAATGTATTCTCTCACAGTCTTGGAGGCTAGAAATCCAAAGTCAACATGCCAGTGGGCTTTCTCCTAGTTGCTGGCAGTCCTTGGCTTTCCTTGGCTTGTGGCAGCGTAACTCCAGTCTCTGTCTCCATCTTCCCGTGATGTTTTCCCCTGTGTCTTTATGTCTCTTCTTATAACGACACCAGTGGCTGGATTTAGGGTTCACCCTAATCCAATATGACCTCGTCTTCACTTGATTACATCTGTAAACACCCTATTTCCAAATGAAGTCACATTCATAGGTTCTGGGAAGTAGGACTTTGACATCATAGTCCATTTTGTGTTAATTTATAAAGAAAAAGATATTTGGCTCATGGTTCTTCAGGTTGTACAAGAAGCATGGTGCTGGCATCTGCATCTGTTGAGGGCCTCAGGCTGCTTCCACTTATGGTAGGAAGCACAAGGGAAGCTGGCATGCGCAAAAGTCACATGGTGAGAGAGGCTGTGAGAGAGTGAGAGGGGAGGTGCCGGGCTTTTCTTGACAGACAGCTCTGGTGGGAACTAATAGAATGAAAACTCACTTGCCCCCTGGAGGGCATTGATCTATTCATGAGGCATCCGCCCCATTACCCATACATCCCCCATTAGCCATCCCCCTTCAGCACTGGGGATCCAATTTCAGTATGAGATTTGGAGAGGACAAACATCCAGACTGTAGCAGACATCAGCCTGTTTTCCAACAGACACAGTTTAACTCAGTACACCGAGTGAACCCTCAAAGCACCTCAGGCCAAGTCAAGGTGATAGCAATGCTGATACATCTTTCTTTTGGAGAAAACTGATGTCTTCTTACCTCTCTGTAGATATAGTTCAAGGCACTGAGGTACGTTTAGTATACTGAAGCCCATGTGGGGAACATACGGTAAGATATTTTTAATATCTGAGTAATGATGCTTTCTTCCCAGGAATTTCCCCAAAAGAGAAGTTTTTAAAGAGTAGAAGTAAAATGTTCCTCAACCGTGGCTTACCAGTAGTACTTATTTTCAAAATAGCTGACTGGGATAAATGAACCTGGGAGCAAATCATGCCCTTTTCCATTCCTACAGCCAATTAAATGTGAGTACATGAATGGAGATTTTGTTTTGTTCATTTCTATATTCCCAGTATCTTGAACTATTAAAGCCACCATCAGCTTGAGACAGAGTACAGCCAATCATCCCTGAAGTTATTCACTTGATATTGATTGAGCAGCTGCAGTTTGCCAGGCACTGTGCTTGGTGTGGGGGAAAACCATGATGAAACTAGTAGTGATTACAACTTACTGAGTATCTACTATTTGTCAGACACTGAAACATACTCTTTGCATACTTTATCATGAATTCTCGTAAAAACTATAATGTAGGCTTTATTATCTCCATGTTATAGATGAAAAAAACAGGGTAAGAAGATGAAAAGCTTTGACCTAAGTCTTAGAGCTCACAAGTGACAAAATTAGGTTTGAACTTGAGTGGTGTGCTGTGGACCAGTCCTTCACCACTCTTTGAAGGTTTCTGAATGGTGTTTTCCAGTTGTTGTTGTTTTACAGAAATCTGAGTAGTTATTTATTAAAGCAAATAATCTCAGTAAAATAGATTTTAATGAAATATGTAGGTTGAAAAAATATATGCTGTCTAACATATCATGGCCAAAACAGAAATGGGAAATGCATGCTTTCATTTTAGATAAGTATAAACCTTAGTATTAATAGCATCCCAGTTAATAAATGAGGAAGAAATGGAAGAAAATCATTTTTCAGTCCCTAGGAAATAATACCAAGCCATTGATTTTCGGTGGCTGCTAAGTGCACAAATACCAGAACTTACCAAACGCCAGTTGCCTCTTGATGGAAGCACATAAGACAGCCTTTCAACTAGCTAGTCTGTCCAAAAATCAAATCTAAATGCGATCAAGCTTCTAAAATCTAACTATAAATTCCAAAGGGAGAGGGACATGTTAAATCATACCGTGATCAAAATGTAGATTGTGGGACATTTTCTGGCAAACAACCAGGTTCTTCAACAAATAAATTGCAAGGAAAAAATAAAGATGGAAAAAGAATGTTCAGATAAAACGGCACCACCTATGAACCAATTGCAGTATTGACTTGAACAAAGTATAAAAAAAATATTTGATATATTTAGAGGAATTTGATACTGTCTGGATACTGGATAATATTAAATCATTATAATTCACATTTTATTTTATTCTGAGATGGAGTCTCGCTCTGTTGCTCAGGCTGGAGTGTAGTGGTGCAATCTCGGCTGACTGCAGCCTCCGTCTCTCAGGTTCAAGCAATTCTCGTGCCTCAGCCTCCCAAGTAGCTGGGATTACAGGTGCATGCCACCACGCCTGGTTAATTTTTGTATTGTTAGTAGAGACGGGGTTTTGCCAAGTTGGCTTCCTCACTTAGGACAATGGGTGGGGAGGAATAAAAAAGAAAGAATTGGCAGGAGGACAGGAGGATCAGGTCAAAGCTCTACATCCCAAATCAAGCTAAGGTCCCGAGTAATATCTCAAGCTATGAAGACACTTCTGCAACTGTGTTAGCAGGGATAAAACCCATGGAATGCTGTTGAAAGCCTCTGGTTTATACAGAAAAATATACTGAGAAAATAGGAAAGTATTGATTTGCATTATCCCTCGACAGTTTTTCTAAGAAATGAGTCAGTCAAATCATTCCTCAAATGACCTTTTAATTCTAAAGAGGCAGGCAGGGTCAGCTGTTTCTAGTTAAATGAGTAATGCCTGTTCTAACTTGTATATTAATATTGTGTCAAATTTGTGATACAACATGTTTGTATGTACACTGTAGAGTATGAGGAGTTCCTTGTGTAATGCAGGTTTCAAATGTGGACACATTTTAAAATTGTTTCATTACTGAGAC
This sequence comes from Theropithecus gelada, assembly GCF_003255815.1. Lineage (NCBI taxonomy): Eukaryota > Metazoa > Chordata > Mammalia > Primates > Cercopithecidae > Theropithecus > Theropithecus gelada. The sequence continues at coordinate 82,700,966 of NC_037675.1, read as the reverse complement.
AGTGTAACAAGATACATACTTTTAGAGAAGATCCACACAATCTTCTGGATGTTCTTTCCATCATCGGTAAAAAGGAGGGGTTGTATGAGCCAATCTCACAAAATCTGAGTCATGGAACATCATTTTACTATTTTACACGATTATGAGATTTATTGTTGTATCTCTGTTTTTACAAGAGTTTGTTGATTATGTCTTGAATTTATAGGAAAACAACGTGAAGTCTTGGAACACAACCTGCAATTACAACATTGTTCCTAAGGGACAATAGGATCCACTTTATAGTGTGGCTTTTAGGAACACAGTGTGGCAAAAATCAGGGTGGCCAGTGTCATGTTTGCTTCATTAATAAAATGTCAAGCATTTATTTTGCCCTTCTTATGTGCTGGGTACATACTCTGAGATGGCTCTCTCAATCTGTAAAATGAGGATAATAGTAGCAACTGATTGCTGGGGTTGTCGAGGGTAAGGCTTTATTCATTTAATACATTGGGGTGACAGTCAGAGCTGGGAGAGGGAAGAAATTCGTTTCTCTGTCACTTTTTTTTTAAACCCATAGAGTAAAACGTGTAGTATCTATTCAACTGTAATCATGTTTAAAGGGGTGTGAGTCCCCCTTCTTTCTCCCTTCTCAGTCTGCCCCTCTGTGCGTACTGTGGCCCATGTTGTGGACGCTTCTATAAAGTGGTAATCCAATATTTTAGACCTAACTTTTACTTTTCTTGACTCTAACTTGCCCAAGCAATTCTATATGCTGATATGGAAAATCTCAAATGTATCATTAAGTTTTTTTTAAGTGCCAAATAACACATCATGGTATCCTTTAATCCCAGTTATGTTGTTTTTAAGAGGATAGTCATATATGCTTTATATATATAAACATTTCTGAATCAGACACCTAAGAAATTGCTAACAGTGGTTACCTCTAGGGAATGGGACTGATTGTTAAGAATAACAGAGAATTTTTTACTTTTTATTTTATGCCCTTATATACTGTTTGAAGTTTTTTATAATGAATTTTTTTATAAGTTCAAAAAAAAAAAAAAAAAAAGAGGAGAAAAGAACAACACATCTCTATAATACTGTTTCCCAAACTCAGAAGATCCCTTCCCTTTGGAAAGGGGAACGTGGCACACTGTAGGTCCCGAACTTGGAGAGTCACAGTGTATATATTAGCATACGAAAGGCGATGAGAAGCGACAGTAGAGAAACCTACATAGTACATTTTTCCACTTTTATTGCACTTATTAAAAACCCACGGAATTACGTTTCATGGCATATCAGTTTTGGAAAAGTTATAAAAGTTTAAGGAAAGGTATCTAGCCTTAGGTCAGCTGCAGGTGGAGGAAGGGTGAGTGCTGGAGTGGTGAAAGGCATTCCTGGCTGTGTGGTGGGAGGGTACCAGGTCTTGGGTTCAGGCAAACCTGGGTCCAAATCCAGGGTCTCCCATTCACTAGCTGGCCCAGCATGAGCCAAGTTCCCTAACCTCTGGGTCTCAGTGTGCTCACGTGTGAAAGAGGAACAGTTATCCTCCTTTGGAAGTGCATTTTCAGGGTTGATTGAGGCAAGTACCTGTTCCTTCACCCTCTGCTCCATCTTGCTAGGCTGTATTACTGCCATGCCTTTGTTTATGAACACCCATGCTTCCTCCCAAACCAACAACTTAGTATCCATTTGTGAAAGGCTTCATTTCAGGATTAATCAGAGGTCAGGCTATCAAATAACAAATTCTTGCATTTACAATGTGAATCCATTTCTAACATCTTGGTTTATAGATACCTACTTCAAGAATGTGCCTCTTGGACAAGGCAAAGTCCATAGGCACTGGGAGACTGTTGAGAATCCTGTTTCTCTAAAATTCAATCTAAAAGTGAGACTCCAGAAACTCATTGTTTAAATCACATCCAGGTTTGCTTGCTCCAGGCTCTTTAGGACTCCTGCCCCAGAGTAACCCTTCACTCTCATTTCCTATGCCAGTGTTAACACTCCAACTCAGAGGAAACAAATTTCAGAGTGAAATGCAAAAGGATGTGTGCTGAAGCACTGCCTTTCGAAGTAACCTTTGCATTAAGCCCTTAGAATCTAATTACCCAAGTGTTATTTGCCTCTGTAAGTACCCATGCCCATGCAGACTGAGCTTAAAGTTCAGGAAGTAATCACAAAAGGAAATCAGAAGGGAGATCTCAGGCTCAGCCTCTGAAGAGTCTCCTGTCTGCGCCTGGCCTCTCCCTCCTCCTGGGTGTGTCTGCCTGCCCGAGAAGGCCAGTGAGTAACCTGCACATTTTTTTTTTCATCTTGGCCCTTCCCACCCAGACAAGAGGACCGAGTGGCAGACAGGCAGGCAGACGGCAGTGAGTCCTGTTCAAGCATGCTCGGAGCATACCTCCACCCACACCCACCGCTTGGACCCCTCACCACCCTCACCCCAGCCCAGGAGGAACCAGAACCCCGCCGAGGGCCCGGAGGGGGCCTCCGCGCCCAATGGTAAGGGCTGCCCGCAGCAGGAACACTTCATTCATTTTATTTGCTTTGGTGTTGGCTTTTCTTTTTGATTGTGTTTAGATGGCAGAGTTTCTGAGACAATTGAAGGTGTTTTGTTTGGTGAGTTCTCGGTGGTCCCAAGACAAAGAAATGTCTTTTCGCAGGAGGGTTTATTAGAAAGCTGTAACCCGATAGCCTGGCCTTGGAAGAAAACTTAACATACTAATTACCTCTAGTTAGTACAGCGTACCCTTTTGGCACTGTAGAAAAACAAAACAAAACAAAACACCATATTGCTTACCAAATAGGTTTTGAGGAAGAAAAAGTGCGAAGGATTGTGGACATTTTAGTAGATAGGCACCTCTGACTAATGGAAATGAAGCTGAAGTGTCACGATAGCTTTGTAATAGACCAAGATGATGTTTTGTCTCAAACAAACAAACAAAAAAGGCCCTTTATTTAAAGGAGTTAAGTGTTGAACGAAAGATGCAAGGTGGGGTTTGAGGAAAAGAGTTACAAGGTAAGTCCAATTAAATATTTGTGAACATGAAGATATTGAATTAAATCTGTCTTGCTATGGGAAGAAAAAAGTCTGTGTTCAATGTGGAATTTGGGTGGCATTTAAGGGAGAAAACTGCGATCTTTGTATAGTGTGTCGAGAATTCTTTGAGAGAATGGTCGGGAGGCAAATGGTGGAGGCTGGGAAGCAGGTTTTGTGCAGGGAGCTGGTGCCAAGGCCCTCTCCCTCAGTTGCTGTGGGTGAGAGAGTAATTCAAAGTAATCAAGCACTGTATTGTTAACAGGCTTCTGTGTCTCAAATATTTATTCTAAACACAAGCCGTTGATTGCACTGACATGTGAAGGAATAAAGTTGCTGCCTCTGGTTCCTGGCCTAGCCCAAACTTAATACCTGGCAAGATATTCATAAAAATGTAGGAAAGACGAGGCTACATGTAAAGTTAATTTGAGGAATTACATTGTGTTTATATCAGAGTGTGAGGATGCTGAGCTAAGGGGTTTTATAGGAGAGCAGTATGGGAAATGCAATAGAAATTGCCCAAACCAGAGGTACTGCCATGACACCTGTGAAGGTTTGACCTGTGCCAGATGACTCTGAATATGCAGCACAGGTTTGTTTTAGGCAACTCTGTGCGGGCAACTTCAGGATTCCCTGTACGGAGCAGCCTATGCTTAACATGTCTAGGTTTCTAGAGCTGCAGCGAATCACCCTGAAACACAGTGTACCAAGATGGCACATCTGAACTTTCTGGCATATAAGAAGTCTATGAAGTCGGCTGTGAGTGAGGGTATGAGTGGGGAGGGTCACAGGTAGGGTGAAAAGTTCTCTCTTAGGGTGAATGCCCCTCTTCTAAGTTCCAGGAAAGTGCAGTGTGTCTTTTGCTGGAGGTAAATCAGCAATACTTCATCATTGTCATGCCCAGTGTTCCTGTGGTGATAATGCCAGGAGTTTGTTTTTTTTGCGGCTCTAGTTTCCCCTTGGCTGATTAATCGAAAGCATAGATTGCTTGCAGCCCCATCAGCCAGCTCATTAGAAGACAATCCAAGAATGCCACTTATTTGGAGGCCAAGTGAGCAAGAAGTGGGGGGTCGGAGCCATGATGATGATTTTGCCTAGAGACTGCTGGTTCCAATTTATGACTTTTCAGTTATGATTAAAAAACAAACAGAAGCCACTCTAAGTCGCCCATGCAGTTAACGGCACTGATAGCCATCCTGACTCTCATAGGCATTTGTACATTGGATACTACACATTACGGTACAAAACCATCACCACCCCAAACGTGCTTCTCTCCCAGAATCAGTGCTCAGGAATAGAATACAGGTTAGGAGAGTGTTGGCAACATTTCCTCCATGTAGTGCCAGGCCCCTGTTAACTTCAGTAGGGATGGCACCAATTCAAGAGGTGGAAGAAGAGACCCAGGGCCAGCAAACATGACAGGTTTTTATTAGGGGTGACTTACGTAGAGGGACGGTCCAGTTGCAGCAGGCTGAACAGGAAAACCACAACCACTTACGAAAAGCAAAAACATGCAGTTTATATAGCATTTTCACTTAACCCCCGCCCCCTGACCTCCACCTGGCAACCTTCATTCGACCCAAATCAAAAGGCCTTGATCTGCTGTATGGTCCAGGTTCCATGGGATGGGATGGGGGCTTCAGATGTTCCTCATGGATAAGAAATGGTTATCCTTATCCTTATCCTGGTTGCTCCCAGAATCCTTAGCTCAGAACTCTGAACACATTCAGGTGCTTCTGTCATACACTCCCATTCGTGGCCTGTTTGGTATGTTTTTAGAACTTCCTGGAGTTTCTTCATGAAGCACATTGAATGCAATATCTGCTTGAATTTGGCTTTTCAAGGCAACCGTATGGTGAATTTAGCATTTCTTTTTATTTCATTGTGTTTTTCATCTACTCCTGTTGCTTAGTCCTTTAAGCAGTGATCCTACCAAGCAGATTGAAAACTGTATCTATAAAGAGGCACCTAACTATGGACTTGAGATAGCCTTGCCTTTGAGCAACATGTACTTTCTCCTTACCAGTTGCTGAATCACCTCCAAAAAGCCTTCAGACAATACCCAGCTGTGGCCACCACTCTACTATCCTGTGTTTTCTGGTTTCTGGAATTCTTTTTTTTTTTTTTTTTTTATAAAGTAGAAACAGGCTCTCACTTTGTTGCCTAGGCTGCTCTTGAACTCCTGGGCTCAAGTGATCCTTTTGCCTTGGCCTCCCAAAGTACATGGTGGCCAGGCGTGAGCCACCATGCCTGGCCCACACGTAAACATTTAAAGAATTTGAGTGGAGCTATCCAGAAGGTCATGGTGATTTTTCTGAAAAATAGAAAGCAGCACCTTAGCTGTAGAGATGCTAGAATAACTGCTGCGACATCCTAGACAGGCTGCATGCATCTTGGAGCTTGGATCAGGGAAAATAGTTGTGGATTCAGGCCCTGCAGTGTGAGTGCATTTTCTAAGTGATCACAGTCTGGCAAGGGTAAGTAAAGAAGGGCGGTAGAGTGAAGAGGGCCTAGAAAACAGCTGGTGAATAAAATCTAATTAGCATCAGCCTGTAGTCTTCAAGGAGCTCCAGTTTCCTGCTCCTCGGGGTTATTTGCTGGTCTTGTGTGTTATCTTTTCCTGTAATGTTTTTTCTTATGCTTTGGTGCTCCTCATGCTAATGCTCTGGGGTCCTTTAGAGGGTGTGGCTCTGATGATCATTGTCACATTTCATCTGTAGGCACATCCTAAGCCAGGAAGAGACATCACAGAGACCTGTCCTGAACACATCCTCATAAGAGGGGTGTGTTATCCAGTCTTCGTAACCCCAAAGGATAATACAAAATAGTGCTGAGAGTAAATAGATTGCTTTTGCTTTAGTTTCAGACTGAGATCTTGAGAACTAAGTAAGATGTGTGTGTGTGCAGGCAGGAGTAGAAATAATGAATGTAAGATGAAGCTTTAACCTGTGGACTTCGTAATTTTTGAGATGGGGTGAAAACTTCAGCCCTCACTTAGAAATCACATTTGGCTGGAAGTGCTATTTCTCTCCCATGTTATGCTGTGTCATGGATTAATTATAAAAATGGTCACAATTATTCTTCTCTTTAAATCTATTTCCTTGAGAAAGGACTTCGTAGCTCCTCTTATCAAGAGGTGGAGTCTCTTTCCCTAGCCCCTGAATGTGGGCTTAGCCTTATTACTTACTTTGGCCAACAGAATTCGTAGAAGTGAAGGTGTATGGGTATGTCAGTTCTAAGCCCAGGTCCCAAGCCACGGTCTTAAGAGGCTCACTCACACACTTCTGCTTGCTCTCCTAGAATCTGGCTTCTCTTGGAATGTAGACAGACATTCATGGTTTTGCTTGCTGTGGCCCAGAGACCCCATCACCGCAGGTGACAGTGACCTTACACTGGCCACGTGAGTGAGGCAATTCTAGACCAGCCAGCTAACGTCGGACACTTCAGTGGGCCCAGCAGAGATCAGACAAATCCATCCAGATCCATAGACTCATAAGCAATAATAAATGCTTATTGTTTTAAGCTACTGAGTTTTGGAATGGTTTGTTATACTAACATAGCCAACTGATACATGTAGTTCCCTGGACATGGTCCCCTTGTGGGGTTTATTAATGTCATTATAAACCCTTAGTTCAGCTCAGTAGAAGACATTCAATCATTGGATGGAGGGGTTCTACTAAATGGGGGTGGTGGGCCCTCAATTCTTGCGATTGTCAGCATTACTCTGAGACATTTTTAACACAGATGCCTAGGCCTTGTTCTAGAGGATTCAATCAAATATTTGTAGATGAAGATTCGGGACCTGTAATTTTTAAAGCTCTGGTAATTGGCCAGGATTAAAACCCAATAATTCAATGGTCTTGTCAGTCCCTTCCATTACTGAAAGATGCAGTGATTCCAGTTCATCTATACTTAAGCAAATAACACTCAGGTGGTTCAGAGTTCATTACTGACCTGATACACTTCTAGCTGCAAAAGTAAACTTTATGATCACCTGTGGCCAAAAGCAAACTAACCCAGATGCTAGATGGGAAAAATCTACAGTTGCAGATTGATGGCTAGAATGTATATTGTTTACCATTGTATCTGCCTGGGGTTTAGAACACGATGCAGACTCATGAATAAATCGTGGACACTGGGAATGTAATAGGACCTTGCTTTGAGGATCTTAGAGTCTAATGAAACAAACAAACAAAAAAATCAGGTATAAATTACTTATAATGTATCAAGAAAACAAAGCAAGCAGTATTTTAACCATAAATTTCAGGTGAAATTTTACTATGGTGTATGTACCAGTTGGTGCTTACAGTAATGCTGCATTACAAACAACCAGAAAATCTGTTTTATACAACAATGTGCATTTCCTAACCCCTGTGTCTGTAGTTTGAGGGGGGCAATCGGCTGATTCTAGGCTGGGCTCAGAGGCGGGTAGCTTTCTACCACATATCTCTCATCCTTCCCTTGGCACCAGCTGCTAGCTTTAGCATATTATTCTCATGGAGACGGCAGAGATGGGGGTACAAGCCACAGTGTGCAAGCTCATTTTAAGCTTCTGATAATGTCATTAAGCTGTTAGCATCCTATTGGTCAAGGAAAATCACATGACCAAGCACAGTGTCAAAGGGTAGGGAAATGTATTTCACTTTTTAATTTGCTTTAATTTTGTATTATATTTTTTGAGATAGAGTCTCACTCTGTCACCCAGGTTGGAGTGTAATGGCGCGGTCTCAGGTTCCATCTCCCTGGTTCAAGTGATTACTGTGCCTCAGACCCCCAAGTAGCTGGGATTACAGGCACCGACCACCACACCCAAGTAATTTTTGTATTTTCACTAGAGATGGGGTTTCACCATGTTGACCAGGCTGGTCTCAAACTTCTGACCTCAAGTGATCTGCCCGCCTCGGCCTTTCAAAGTGCTGGAATTGCAAGTGTGAGCTACCAGGTCTGGCCTTTTTCACTTTTTTAGTGTGAGAACCTTCAAATACTTGTTGCAAAGGGCATGGATATGGAGAAGAGTGAAGAAATAGAGCCGTTAAAATATTCTTCCCCAGTGGGAAAATGGCGTATGAGGAGGGAGTTGCATTTTTTCCTGCTTTGGAAGGCTCCTGAAGTCCTAGCTGGACCCTAGAATAACCCACAGGCAGAGAAATATGCGTCCTCTGGAGCCATCTTCTGCTCCTCCTGATGTGGAAGTAAGCAGGGGACTCATAGCTGCTATGATCTCTCTAATGGAATTTTGAAGGGAAAGAAACTCCTGCCATGTGCGGTGACTCATGCCTGTAATCCCAGAACTTTGAGTGGCCGAGGCGGGCAGATCACTTGAGGTCAGAAGTTCGAGACTAGCCTGGCCAACATGGTGAAAACCCGTCTCTACTGAAAATACAAAAATTAACCAGGCTTGGTGGTGCGTGCCTGTAATCCTAGCTACTCGGGAGGCTAAGGCAGGAGAATCGCTTGAACCCAGGAGGTGGAGGTTGCAGTGAGCCGAGGTTGCACCACTACACTCTAGCCTGGGCAACAGAGCGAGACTCTGCCTCAAAAACACAACCCCAAAATAAAAAAAAATAAATAAAAAAAGAGAAGGAAACTGCTGAAGATATCTCAAACTTGATAGCTACAGAGATGGCATTGGAATTCCTATAGAATGCCTCTGTTTCCATTCCCACTGTATCCTCTAAAATGTAAAGATTATGGGTTATTGTGTCTGGTTATCCACTTCCCAGTTCCAGGAGGGGTATTATGTGGGTAGTGCCATTACTTTAGATCACATGTTATCCCTTTATCGTCATCCCCTTTTTCTCAGGTGAAAAGGTATGAGTTGCCATCTACTCTGAACACTGGGACCTTTCCCTATAGCCAAGCCCAACATTGAAGTGGTTAAAAGAGATTTGGGTGAGACTGTCTCTTCCTGAGGGCACATCTTTCCCTGATTTATGTTGTGAAAGGCCTGTGCCTAAGCCTCTCTCATTGAGACAGGAAACCAGTGTTGTCACATATGATTGAGATTCTCAGATATTCTCCAGGGCAGAAATTATGTTTTATGGTGTCACTAAGAAGAAGAAGAATAAAGCACTTTATTTTAGGCCACCAATTTATAGGCTTTGCTATTGATCATTCTGTGCCTTTCAATGTATGTGGCTAGTTTGGTTTGTATATTTGTCCCCTCCAATTCTCATGTTGAAACGTGATCCCCTATTTTGGAGGTGGGGCCTGGTGGGAGGTTTGGGTCCTGGGGGCAGATCCCTCATGAATGCCTTGGCGCCCTCTCTGTGTTAAGGAGTGTGTGCTCCCTCTATTTGATCACTCAAGAGCTGGTTGTTTAAAAGAGCCTAGCATCTCTCTTGCTCTTTCTCTTGCCATGTGACACGCCTCCTCCCCCTTCACCTTCCGCCACGAGTAAAAGCCTTCTGAGGCTTCACCCAAAGCAGGTGCTGCTGCTGTGCTGCTTGTACAGTCTGCACAACCATGAGCCCAAATAAACCTCTTTTCTTTCTCTTTTTTTTTTTTTCTTTTTTTGAGATGGAGTGTTGCTCTGTCACCCAGGCTGGCGTGCAGTGGCACAGTCTCGGCTCACTTCAACCTCTGCCTCCCGGGTTCATGCCATTCTTCTGCCTCAGCCTCCCAAGTAGCTGGGACTACAGGTGCCCGCCACCACGCCCAGCTAATTTTTTGTTTTTTTAGTAGAAACGAGGTTTCACCGTGTTAGCCAGGGTGGTCTGAATCTCCTGACCTTGTAATCTGCCCTCCTCGGCCTCCCAAAGTGCTGGGATTACAGGCGTGAGCCACCACGCCTGGCCAAACCTTTTTGCTTTATAAATTACCCAGTCTCAGGTCTTCCTTTGTAGCAATGCAAAATGAACTAACACTATGGTGTATCAAATTTACCTGTGAGGAAACTGAAGTACAAAGGATTATGTAACCTTCCTGAGATGACATTTAATGGCCAACTGAGATTAGTCACCTGTCTTCTTGTTTTTTCAGCTTTTTCTTGGCAATCTGCTGATAGTACCTTGTTTCCCAAAACAAGCATTATTTACTGAGTATAGCATTACTTACTGAGTTGATCTTCCTAAGAAACCCCGCCTCCCTACTATTTGTGCTCCATGGGGAAAAAAGGAAATCTAGCAGGAAGGTGTTTAACAATATGAGATTTCCATACCACAATGTTACAGAAAGTAAGTTGGATTATAGGTCATTCCTAAATTGCATTTCCTGAAGTTTCTTCATTACTGCCCTGACCACAGAAATAGACTGTGAGGAGACTGTTTAGAAGTTCTCACAGGGTCTTTGTGACTGTGCTGCTTTTACATGTTTTCTGAGCCCTCACCTGCCATTTCTGTTGCCTGGTGACTATAAATGAGGGATCATAACCTCGTGTTCAGCAGTGGTTCCCTGACAGATTATACTATTTCTGTTTTATGTGAAAAAATTGGTGTAATTAAACAAAGTGTTTTAACTAATGTTTTGTAGGAGACGTGGTATGATTGGAGCAGGCATTTCTAATGGTATTTTTCTCCAATTAACACATGCGAACAATCAAATAATTGTAATGGCCCAGAATATATAGGGTCTGCTACAACTCATAGATAAGCTGGTTATCTTGGATAGGTTGTCACCTTTGTGGTGATGTTTTTGCTGTAAATCTCATGTGTCTCCCGTATACACAGATGCTACATAATATATTGTTATTTGAGCAATAATTTCATATCCTCCTCCTCTTCTTGCTCAATGCCAAGGGCCATGTCTGCCCTATTTGCCACTTAAAACCTGGGAGCCAGCATAATAGAGCCTAAGTAGGTACTGAAAGAGTGAATGAGCAAATGCTAAGACTACAGCACCCAGCTCATAAGAAAAATTTGGGATTCCTCCCAGGTGTTTCTGCCCCTGAGGAAGGACAGTGAAGGGTTAATGTTCTCTGCAGGAGCAGGAGGGATTTGGATATGGATCTCAGCAGAGCTGCTGGAATCACATTCTTTCTGCTACTATAGCAACAGGTTGAGAATTCTGCCAGTATTGTCGCCTGCCTACATTGGAAATGCCTGCATGCAGGCAACTTCATTGTCTGGGGGGACAACTGTTTTTTCTGTGATGTTTCAATAAAGCAGCTTGTTTTTGGAGACAAAGAGACAGCACAAAACAGGGGCTAAGAATCATGGAAAGGCAGAAAGAGATCTTGTTTTTATTGGAGGGACATTTCCAGTCTTTTGTCCCTTGAAGAGGTGTTGAATGAGGAAGGAATTAAGGTTTCATCTGTAGTCGGTAGCATCTTTTTCTGTCTTCTAAACGAGGCCTCTCTTCTGAGATGTAACCCTGGCAACATTTCACAAACTTTCTCTTACTATTATTGCTTAGCAAATAGAGTGATAGTAAAAACTCTTGCCTGTGTTCATTTCTAAATTTGGAGATGCCAGAATGGACCAGAATGTAGGTTTTCCTCTGCATTTACCATTCTTCTAACCAACTCTGTATCTTCGTTGTTTACTGAGAAGGAAAAGTTAACCAAGAATGCAAAATGGAGGTGTTAGGCCAGGCGTGGTGGCTCACACCTGTAATCCTAACAGTTTGGGAGGCTGAGGTGGGAGGTCCTAGAGCCCAAGAGTTCAAAGCTCCAGTGAGCCATGCCACTTCACTCCACCTTGGGCAACAGAGTAACACTCCAAAAACAAAACAAAAAAACAAGGAGGTATTATTTTTATTTGGTGTAGCAGTGTCGTAAAGAGACGAACATGAGGAAGCTACAGAGGAAAGTTGCTTAAACGGTATTAAGTTCCCAGGGGGCTTCACAGCATGTAATAAAATGCCTGGCCTATTACTCAGGCCTGTTTCTTGTGATCTCTGTAAGTGGCAGGGAAGGCTCAGGTGTGGTGATGATCAGAGCTTAGGGCTAATTGGGTTAATGCATGGAATCAGTAGGCCTTAACTGTCACTTTGGATTGATGGATCACTTTGCCACAGTACCATGATCACATCTCCATCTTGCTTTCACTTTGCATGCTGGCAGGAAAATCTGCCTGGTTCACTCTTTTTTTTTTTTTTTTTGAGAGGGAGTCTTGCTCTGTCATCCGGGCTGGAGTGCAGTGGCGGAATCTCAGCTCACTGCAAGCTCCGCCTCCCAGGTTTACGCCATTCTCCTGCCTCAGCCTCCCGAGTAGCTGGGACTACAGGCGCCTGCCACCTCGCCCGGCTAGTTTTTTGTATTTTTTAGTAGAGACGGGGTTTCACCGTGTTAGCCAGGATGGTCTCGATCTCCTGACCTCGTGATCCGCCCATCTCGGCCTCCCAAAGTGCTGGGATTACAGGCTTGAGCCACCGCGCCCGGCCCTGGTTCACTCTTTGTTGCTGGTTTACAAATACCTCTTGGTCAAAAATACCTGGACGTATTGAGCCTTTCTTCACACACAGCACAGAATTCAATTTTTCAAAGCTTTCATCTTATCCCACTCTAGACCATTTGAATATAGGATAAGCCCTTTCATCTTGTGTAAGTTTCAAGGGCCCTCATCACTGCCTTGAAGTTTGTGTGGCCACTGAAACTGCCGTTCTTGTGGCAGTGTAGTCAAAAGGGCACTGGGTTGGACACCAGAAGCCTGGACGTCTGGTCCTACCAGGAAGTGGCCTTGGCCAGCTCATATGGGGATTTTAATTTCATTATATGTAAAATGAAAGACTTGGATGAGATTTCCAGGATTTGTCTTACATCTCTTCCTACATGCAAAAAAGCAGGATTCCAGTTGTTTTAAAAGTAGAACAGGCTTTCCTTCATTGAAGTCTTATAATTTGCAAGTCACTGGAAGGCTCTGTCGCTTGCTTCTTCCCTAACTCTTAATCAGGCACCACATCACCTCTCTGCTTCAGTGTTGCTTCATCAGAGAAGCCTTCCTTGAACCTCAGGCTAGATCAGGACTCCCAGTGTATGTTCCCTAATAAATCTGTTATTTTCTTTCATCATGCTTAACCACACTTTGTAATGAATGATCTGTTTCATTGGGTGGGTGGGTGTGTGTGTGTGTGTGTGTGTGTGTGTGTGTGTGTGTGTATATATATATATTTTTTTTTTTTTGAGACGGAGTCTCACTCTGTCACCAAGGCTGGAGCGCAGTGGCGCAGTCTTGGCTCACTGCAACATCCACCTCCTGGGTTCAAGCGATTCTCCTGCCCCAGCCCCTTGGGTAGCTGGGATTACAGGCACCCGTCACCACACCTGGCTAATTTTTGTATTTTTAGTAGAGATGGGGCTTCACCATGTTGGCCAGGCTGGTCTCAAACTCCTGACCTTAAGTGTTGTACCTGCCTCGGCCTCCCAAAGTGTTGGGATTACAGGCATGAGCCATGCCCGGCCTGACTTTTTTTTTTTTCTTAATCAATTTTCTCTCTCACTGTGATACTGAAGACTTGTGAAGCAAGCACCCAATCTGTTTTGTTCACTATCGTATCTGCATGTAGGAGTCGTGCAGTAAACAGTCACTGAACGACAGAAGGTGCTGCGTCAGGCTTTATGGAGGGTCTAAAGATGATTATATCACAGTCTCTGTCCTCAAGGATCTTAAGATTTACTTTCTGTTTTTCTTCTCTTCTTTATTATCTACCCCTCAGACCCAAAATATGCTACTGGAAATTAAACCAAAACAAAACTCCCTGGGTTCTTGTCTTTGATCTGATCACTAGGTAGGTTTTGATTTTCCTCGACTGAACTGATGAGTCTTTTGTGACAGAAACCACGAAATGAGGCCAGGCCCTGGAAGGAGATTATAGTAGATAGTATATACAATGGAAATGGTAGGAAGAGAGGAGTACCCGGAGGACGATGACAAGAAGAGCAATGAAAACATGGGGCTTTGCCCTTTTAATTAGTTTGCCTGTAAGGGTCCTTCTTGTTTGACTGCCAAGCCTTACAAGCAAGGACATGTTTCTTAAATAGAATTCTTACCGGCAGTGTTGTGTAATAGCACAAAGAGTGTGCTACCAAAAGATGGTTATATGCACACAAAAAGTGGTCGGCATTGCATAAAGTATTTTGCTTTAAAAAAATTACTAATTTTCAAAAGGATTGGCAGGTTCCTGCAAACCAGTAGTTATGGTCAATACAAAAGCAAATGCATCACGAAACCAGAGCTAGCCATTGTACCCATTATGTTTAAACAATGAAGGGCAATCTGATTTTAAGCAGCAAGGCTAAGTGTAAATGCTGGGAGGAAAGAGGGAGAATTCCTTAGATTGGAGTTCATCTGCCAGGTACAGGAGACTTGAGGGGAAGTTGATTGAATTAGAAGGTACAACTTCTTTTATTCTTTCTGTGTTTGCAATTTATAGAGGAAGTAGTTCAGGGGAGTTTTACTACATAAATTAAGTTTCAGTAGAAATAGTAAGCTGTCTGCCTTCAAGAAGTGAAGCAGCCTCTTTGCCTTACCTTGAGGACAGGTGTACATAAGAGAGTGTGGGCAGGTAAGACCAGTAAAAGTTTTTCTGACTCCTCTGCCTAAGAGCTTAGCTTTAATGGCCAAAGACAGGCTTTTTCTGCATAGTAGTCAGAGGTCCCTTCTTGCCGGCACCCACAGACACGGTGGGTGTTAGTAGCCTGCCTTTTTATGCTTGCCTGGTCCAGTCGGGAGCTTAGATCCCAGCAGACTCTATCCGTCCCAGAGCCATTTCATGAAAAGAAAATGACTAAGACAATCATATAATCTCTCTTCTTATGAGGGAGAAGGAATTTTAGCCAAGAATGCAAGGTGTGCCTGCAGGCTTTACACCTATGCTGCACACATGCTACACACACAAGCGTGTGCGTGTGCACACACACACAGGTCCATTCTGCTTATTCACTTACTGCTGAAGAGACATGCCGTGTTGGCTAAAGACCAGGAAATAATTGTGTTGGGTTGACAAGCAGCCAAACCATAAGACTCACATGTCTCACTGGGCAATATTAATTGGCCAACCCTTCATTTACAAAAAATATGCAAAACATAAGTAATATGTATGAATATGGTATTTTCCTGTCTCATGTCCCCTAAGCATTCTCTTTGTTTTCTAGGGATCTGCTTCTTTCCAGAGCTGTGGGACATAAATAACATTTCAACAGAATTATTTACAAAGTAAACCCCTTTCTTTTCAGTGGCAAAGCCTCTCTTAAATCTCAGCTCTGCCACTTCCTAACTGTACAACTAGCAGCCATGTTATTTAACCCTTGTGCCTCATTTTCTTCAATTTTATGTGGAGTTAATAGAATGTCTCTGTCATAGGATTCTTGTGAGAAGGAAATAAGATCATCTAAGAAATCTTTTTTTGACAGTACCTGGTTCATCGTATGATTTTTTGAAGTGTTACTGCATTTAATAGATACCTTGCCAGAGATACTCAGCCTTTTCTCCTTTACCCTTCTCAAATTAGAAACACCCCTTGTGACATTTGGTACTTCTCAATATCAGGGGTTCTGTTGGAATAGGAGGAGCCTCGGTGAGGAGGACAGGCGAGCAGAGCAGAGCACAGCAGAGATAATTAGGCAGGAATGAGGGTGGTAGAGACCTATTCCCATACTCTTCTCCTGCCTCCTATTCCATTGCTCTTTCTGGTATATTATACTGCTTCTTAACCTGTTGGTGGCTGGGTATAATACTAGGTGCAATACAAAAAAGAATATAAATTCAGCTCTATTGTGCAAGAAGTGGTTATCTAAGTCCCAGCCTTACTTTCCCATCTTCTCCAAGTCCATATACTTACCGTTTAGCTCCAATTCTAGCTCAAACCTACCCTGTGCACTGATGCCTAATAGGGAACAAGTACTCGAGGGATATCAGTGGCACCCATTGACTCACCATAGAAGACAGAGAAGTAGTCCTCAAATCCTTTGCACTTAGAGGATACCACCTATGAAAAGTCAAAGAACAGGTCAAATACCAAACTTCCTAAACGCTCCATTCCCTCTGGACTTTCAGGCTTGAGGGGAAGGAATGTGAATCATTGGACCTGGAGAGAGGGCACAGGGGAGAGGAAACAGGAGGTTTCCTGTCCACCTCTGCTGTAAAAGAGATGTCAGTGCAATGCGGCAGGGTGTCCTGGTACACAAAATAGAGAAAATTGAATATTAAATGAGATATGTATATAAAACATCATTTTAGGGCCTGGCATATAGTAAGTCCTCAATAAATGTTAGCCACAATTAGTTCATTAATAACATCTGGATACTCAGCTATTTGGAGGGCAGTTAGACTTCTCAGTACTACATAAACCTTACTGCCTGTTCCTAATGCTGCCAGCCACTCACATGGTGACCACATTGAATGGAGAGGAGATGCTACTCACACTGGTCCATCTATCTGCACCTCTAGATTGTCTTAATTATTCACAGGTTGAAATTAAATGACCTATTTTGAGGGTTCACACTGTTCTGTGCAAGAGAAAAAGTATATGACAAGCAGGCACATCACAAAACAAGCAGGCAGGTCTCCTGGCAATGACTGCAGGATGGCACTATATTTATATACATTTTATCTTTAATGTGAATTTTTATTTTACTATTTCTTTTATTTGTGTCTTATCAAAAGCAGTATAATATTCTTAATTCATCCTGGCCAAAGTTGGGTGACTTACATTGTTGTCTTTCATTATATAAAGTAGAAGGAGAATATATATGAATTTTAGGGTTTTGAAGACAGGATGAATTCAGGATCATCTAATCCAGTCCCCTCACTTTAAAATGTGGAAATCGATTCCTGGGGTATTAAATAATGAATTTTCTGAGTGGCAGAAGGGGAGGTCTCCCAGCCCTAATTCAGAGTCCTGCATATATATGATCTCTTAACCTGTTACTCTTCTAAAGTGACCATGAACATAAAACTGTTTGAGAGCTGCTGTTTTGAAATAGAAGAGTGGTCATCTGTGCAGAGGATTCTCAAATAAGATACCACCACCTCTGGCCCAGTCTCTTCTTGTCTTTGGCACGTTATCCCTAACTGTCCACAGGAAATACCTGCCTTGTCTATTATTTGGAAGAGGCAGTGATGACAGAAAGAATGGTTCCTGTTTTTTCCCTCTTTAGGATGGCTCTTCCCCACACCCTGTGCCCTTAGATACATAATCATGATCAAAACAAAAGAAGATTCACAAGCTACATGCATGGCTCTAGGGATTGCCTAGAAAGAGGGTTTCATAGTGAAACCTCATCCTCTAGCTCTGCAATTCCAAGGAAGGGTCCGATTTGCAGAGTGTTAGACCTAGGGATTTATTAATAGATTTTCTCAAGGATAATTAAGTGATTTAAAAAATTCTCATAACTAAGTAAAACTTTAAAGTATATGTAAATACATGGGAAAGTATAGAGAAAGTATTTGGAGACAATAAATATACATTCAAGATATAATAGCTATTGTTCAAACCAAGACTTAGCAAACTCTAGAATTATACAGACTAAATTTTTTCTCTATCCATAGATTTTTTTTTTAATAGTTCAGATCTAATATTTGGTACCTCCTTGTTTGTTTAAAGCCAATAACAACAATAACTGTTATCTGTCAAGCAACTGCCATAGGCCAGTGTAATTAATGCTTTTCATGAGATCTTGTTTAATTTGCACGGTACTGTGAGTTAAGTATGATTTCCCTCATTTATTGATAAGGATACTGAGGTTCAGGGGTCAAAGTAATGAGATTTTTTTTTTCTTTTTTAGAATTTGACAACCTATTTCCATTCTCACAGAAGCAGGGCAAAGCAAGATTTTAGGCAAACACCAGGGAAAGGTTAATCCAGTTGCTGAACCAAATAAAGCACTCCTATCAGAAGCCCAGCCTGTTCGCCCTAGCTGGCCTGCCCTTTAGAATATTGAAGACACAGCCTTTTAAAGCAGCCTTTCTGTCTCTAATCCTCCCACAACCCTTCAGTGTTTATATATCTATGGGTAAAACCATGTCCTCTGGGTGAATCTGGTTGTCTTTTGAGAATTTCTGTTTCCTCCCTCAGTTCTTTCATTCTCCCTCGCACCAAAAGCTGCCCTCTCTTCTTCGCTCCCGAGTTATAGCATGAGTGGCCAGGCCTTATTAGACACCAAGAGGGACACCCTTGAATAAATGCCCCACCTTTAGCACGTAGAATTCTGGGATTAGGTTTTGTCTGCTCAGTGTTCTTTTAAAAATAATTTCTAGGCTGGGCGCGGTGGCTTATGCCTGTAATCCCAGCACTTTGGAAGCTGAGGCAGGTGGATCACCTGAGGTCAGGAGTTTAAGACAAGCCTGGCCAACATGTCAAAACCCCATCTCTACTAAAAATACAAAAATTAGCTGGGCATGGTGGTGGGCATCTGTAATCCCAGCTACTTGGGAGGCTGAGGCATGAGAATTGCTTGAACCCAGGAGACAGAGGTTGCAGTGAACTGAGATTGCGTCCCTGCACTCCAGCCTGGGTGACAGAGCAAAACTCTGTCTCAAAAAAAAAATAATAATAATAATTTCTGATTCTGAGCTAGACTGCATAAATCCAGAGCAGGTAAGTCTGATGACAATGTTTCAAACATACGTTTCTCTTTGGGAAGTCCTTTCAGAACCCATTGATATTGAATAGACAAAAACCATTCTTCTTTAGCTTCTATCTCCTAATAAAAGATAAAGATAAAACAGCTTCAGATATATTACCTGATTGTTAACCATGCCCATCAGATGCAGTTGACCCGTGAACAACACGGGAGTTAGGAATGCCACCCCTACGTGGTAGAAAATCCACATATAACTTGACTCCCCCAAAATGTAACTACTAAAATAGCCAACTGTTGACTGGAAGTCTTACCAGTAACAGAAAATGTCGATTAACACATATTTTTTTGTGTTATATATACTACAGACTGCGTTCCTACACTAAAGTAAGCTAGAGAAAAGAAAATGTTATTAAGGAAAGCATAAGAAAGAGAAAATATATTACTGTTCATTAAGTGTAAGTGGATTATCATCCTCGTCTCCTTCACGCTGAGGAGGCTGAGGAAGAAGAGGGCTTGTCTGGGGTAGCAGAGGCAGAAGAAAATGTGCATATAAGCAGACCAGTGCAGTTCAGACCTGTGTGGTTCAAGGGTCAACTGTAGACTATTAATTCTTTCTCATGTATAAGAAAATTGAGGCTCAACTAGGCTTTTCTATTCAAAATCACACACCAGCCAATGTCATTGGATTCCAGATTTCTCTAAAAAACTCTGAAGCCCAGGCTCTTACATGCTCTTTTGTATTGTCCCTTTTTCAGAGAGAAAATAAATCTATAGAAATTCATTCAGTAGCTTTGAGTCCAAGTGAGTTTTGACTGTTTTGAAAAATTACACTCAATCAACCTCAAGGAATGAAGATTTTCCACTGCTTAGTTCCTGCTGAAGATAACCACTGCCCATTCTGAAATGCTTCCAAAAGATGCAATCCGGAAGTGCCTAATGTTATAATTGCATCAGTGCAATCTATGCACGGCTCACCAGCTCAGACTCACTTGAAGGTGTAATTTCCTTCTGTTTGTTTTTAAATCTCTTTTGTTAATTCTGGCCTGTGCTCATATCTTATGAAATGTAGAAGATCTAAGGGAGTGATCACTGAGATGATTCCCCAAACACCCTTCCATTTATAGCAGTCAGAGTTTCTATAGGTGTGCACCTCCCCATGCTTGCTATTCATGATAAACTTGATTTTTAGGGGTGCTCATTATTTAAATAATATTCCACCCAAATTATTGTTTGCTCCTCATTTAAATAATCAGTGCTTGCTGCTATAGTGCCAGCTAAAAAAAGATAGTAATTATCCTGCTTGGGCACAGCTGCAGAGCTGACTTTGCTTGCTAATTTGTTAAAGGATTAATGTCCTATTGCATTTTTTAATTATCTGCTTTATTGGACGATGCTCCATTTTAACTGGATTTCCTCTTCTTTATTTCCCTAAGAGCCAGTGAGATGAAAATGCCATTGTTTTTCCTAATGTGGTGTCAAGGCAGAACCATCTCTGGGGAAGTCAGGAAGTCATCCTGCAGTCGTGAAAGGATGAGGACTGAATTCCATGCAGGTGAAATTTCTTGTTTGGACAGTGTGACTGATCAGACTTTAAGTCTGTGCTTAGTGCTATATATTAAAATAGAGAACATCAGCCAGGCACAGTGCCATAGACTTATATAGTCCCAGCTACTTGAGAGGCTGAGGCGGGAAAATCACTTAAGCCCAGGAGTTCCAGGCTATAGGTGCCATGATCACACCTGTGAATTGCCACTGCACTCCATCCTGTACAACAGACTCCATCTCTTAAAAAAAAAAAAAAAAAAAAAAAAAGAGAATATGGCGCCTGTAGTCCATCTACTCAGAGGCTGAGACACAAGAATCATTTGAACCCGGGAGGTGAAGGTTGCAGGGAGCCGAGATCAGGCCACTGCACTCCAGCCTGGGTGACAGAGCAAGACTCCATCTCAAAAAAAAAAAAAAAAAAATAGAGTGTATATATGTGTGTGTGTATATATATATAAAATTGTGTGTGTGTGTGTGTATATATATATATAGAGAGAGAGAGAGAGATTTAAAAGAATCAATCGGATTCTTTGGTTACAATTAAAAAAAATTGAAAAGGAGAGTGTATTGCAAGTTGAGGGTGGGGGCTGCTCACAGAGGTGAAGGGGAAGTTAAATAATCAAGCAGAAAGGCCAAGCTCAGAAAAAGCTGGAGCTAGAGCAGCTCTTGGGTCTCAGGCATGTACTTGTAGCTGATTTCTGCTGAGTACCACTATCTTCATGAATGAGCAACCATTTTCAGATTCATTTTCATTTTCCAAAAGAGCCAAATTACAGGCAACAAGTTTTGCATTGATTTAGGTTAGCATGTGACTACATCAAGGTGGGGAACCTTGACTACACAATCCCCCCAGTCAATCTCTAATGAGGAAAGTCCCTTAAAAATAGATCTTAAACAAGACCTAAAAAGGACTAACCAGAAAGGAAAAAATTGATGAATTAAACCACATGTAAATTAAGAATATCTGCTAAGCAAAAGCCACTGTTAAGAAAGTTCAAGGCAAGCTGCAGCTTAAGAGGAGATACTTGCAATAAATACATAATGACAAAGAAATCATATTCTGAATATATAAAAAAACTTCTACAGATCAACAAGAAGACAGCAGACCACCCAATGGACAAAAGCCTTGAAAAGGTACTTCACAAAGAAGGCTATCCAAATGGCCAGTAAACATATGAAAAGGTAAACACATTCAGTATTCATCAGTGAAAGTTCAGTAAAATCCACAATATAACACACCACACACCCATTGTCAGAGTTAAAATGAAAATAACAGGCAGTATCAAGTGTTGGTAAAAATGTAGAACAACCAGAACACATATACACAGTGGGTGGGAGTGTAAATTGGTATAGTCACTTTGCATATCCAGTGACAGAGCAATTCTGCTCCTGGGTACCCAAGACAAAAGCAAGCACGTGTGCATCAAAGGCATGTACAAGAATTCATTCATAGAAGCCTAGCTCTCAAATGTTCATCGACACTAACATGGTTAAATTGTGTCACATTCACACAATTGAATACAATGCAGAAATGCAAATTAACACATCACATGCAATAAAATGAATGAATCTCATGAACATAAAGAGAACATACTATATGAATTCATTTACCTAAGTTCAAAAACAAGCAAGTTACAGTATGGTGTTAGGAATCAGAAGAATTGTTACCCTGGGGGAAGAGGAGTTAGTGATTGGAAGTGGGTACAAAGGGGTCTTCTGAGGATCTGTGTTTTGAGATAGTGAATTACCTATGTGTCTTCACTTTGTAAAAAGCTGTTGAACTTTAAACTTATGATTTATGTTATTTTCTGTGTATTTTATACTTTTTAAAATGTTTGCCAAAAAAAGAACAGAATAACAAGAAAGGCTAAAGTAACAGTGCCTGGGTTTGAATCCTGATTCCATCCCTCTCTCCCTTCTTTCCTTTTTTTCTGCGATGCAGTCTCACTCTGTCGCCCAGGCTGGCATGATCTCGGCTCACTGCAACCCCCGCCTCCCAGGCTCAAGCAATTCTCATGCCTCAGCCTCCTGAGTAGCTGAGATTACAGGCCCGTTTCATCACACCCAGCTAATTTTTGGTATTTTTTGTAGAGACAGGGTTTCACCATGTTGGCCAGGCTGGTCTTGAACTCCTGACCTCAAACAATCCACCTACCTTGGCCTCCCAAAGTGCTGGAATTACAGGCATGAGCCACCATGCCCGGCCCTGATTCCATCTCTAACAGCGTGAGCTTGGGCAAATTGCTTTTTTTTGTGCTTTAGTTTTGTCATCTGTAAGAGGGAGATAATAGCAGTACCTGCCTCACAGGGTTGTTGAAAGGATCAAAGGAGATAATCTAGGTAAAGTGCTTGAAACAGTTGTCAGATACACAGTAACCAGAATATAACTCTTAAGTACATACACTTTATAGTGGCTGCTCCATACTAGGTGTGTGGGGGAATGTACAAAACCCTGGCCTCCAGGAGGTTTTCATCATAATTAGAAAGATGAGATATGTAAAAGAACAACTGTTTGGCCCTACAAGAGAGTATTGGGAAATTCCAAATGAGTGATACCAATAAGACAATCAGAGGAATTTGGTGGAAGAAGCGATTACTATAGTTTAGAGGGTTCTGGGCAAAACTCATGCAGTTGTTAGAAGTCAGGATAGTCGTGACTCGTGGTCGGGGAAGAGGCTGGTCAGGAGCACAAAGGCAGCTGTTTCTTGATCTGGGTGCTGGTGACATGCATGTGCTCAGCTGTGAAAATACATGGAGCTATGATATGTGCACTTTTCTGTATACGTGTTCTCCTTCAAGGAGGTTAAAAGGGCATTGGTTTCGAAACCTGGTTGATGTTTAACCATAGGCATGTTATATAAGCTCTGAGTTTCATTTTCCTCACCTATAAACTGTAAATATACCTCCCCTTGGGCTGTCATAGGGTTAATGAAGGCAAAATCCAGTCCAGGATGGGACAGTAAAATATTTCATGCACCTGATCTGCTCACTGAGGAAGAGGGTGACAAACGGAGGCAGACCCTTCCTGTGTTAAGATTTGGAGCCTCTCTCTGGGGTTCATTGCTTTGTTGGAAGAATGACCTCGTGTCGGTATTGATGTTGTGAATGGAACCTGCCGCAGTGTGTCACTGTGGTGGTGCAGTGACTCAGCCACCGGGGCAAAGAGCACTTCTGCCTGTCAGGGCCACTGCTTGACACTTGTCCCACACCACCACTGTTGGTTTCCTTTTTCTGTGCTTAGTCATAGCCACACCTGCAAGTGCGCACAATGCTTGATCCAGGTATGCGCTCAGTAAATATTTACTGAGTGCCTGCTGTGTGTCAGGCTCTGACGGAGCGTATAATAATGACTAAAAACAGAGTAAAAGTAAAACAACATAACACATTGAAGACTTGCACTTCAAATATTTTGGTCTAATAATAAGGTAGACATGTTTCTTCTGAAAGCTACTTTTCCCCCATCTCCTCCCTTCTTTCTCTCTGCTTAACCTCTGCTCACCCAGTACACATTTCCTCATTCTCTCATTCTCATTCTCATTTGTATTCATTCTGTATCTCTTTTACGCACGCACACACGCGTGCACACACACACACACACACACACACCCTCACTGAACTCCATTCTATATAATCAGTCTAAAAGCCATTTAACAAAAGCAATCAACTCATAGCAAATATTTTTCTACTTGGTCCTGCCCCTCCAAACTATAGATGGCAGTGCCTGACATTAATTATAGCAGAAACAGTCACTAAGTGTTCTTTCTGTGTATGGCACCATGTCAGGTACTTGCCCACATCATGTGTAATTCTCACAACATCCTGCAGGGCATCATTATCCCGTCTGATAGGTGAGGGACTTGAGACTTACAGATCTTATATAATTTTCCCACTGTCCCCCACAGACTGTTTGTGGCACAGCACAAGCCTGCTGTCTCTTGACGTGTCGTATTCCTTGTAGAGCCATTTGCAGTGTCGTCTCTGATGATTAAATGATGTGAACACCCTCTGCATCAGTTTGTCATGCAATCAACTTTGCATGCAAAACTGTGTTAGCAGAAGTTGCCACCATGGATTCTGACACCATGGTCATTCTCTTACTAAAATGAGTGTAGTTTGACTAGAAATGTCAGTAAAGAACCAGTCAGCCTTGCAAACACTTTCTGATTTGTTGCGTAAATGCTTTAACATCCAGAAGCACTAAGCTGCTGCACCTTCAGAAGGGATACTGAGCCGATTTCATTATCTATATTAAAATCTCGGATCCAAGTGAGCCTTTCCATCACTACAGGAAGAGCCTGTGTGTTTTGAGAAAGTTCTGCCATTTTGGGCCTTCCTTATTGTCTGTCTCTCTCAGACAACGTTAACACTTATTGTTAGCCTCCGTTCCAGAAATTTGTAGACAGATAGGGGTATCTGATGCTGATTACAGTGAGTATTGCTGTAAGCTGGGCACAGAGGGGGCAGCTGATATGGTGCATGCTTATAAATGCTGTTCTAAATGGTTTTTCACAGACAGGCACAGTCCAGAGTGGCTACTACTCCTATTAGTCCTGATGTTTTTGTGTCCTTGCCTCCAGCCTTCTAATACACCACTCTGATTGGGGACAGCCAGCTCTCCTCAGTGCACAGTGTCACGTTATGTGTTGGGGCTCGAGTCATGTTCAAGTGAGGAGGGAGGTCAAAGCTAGCAAATCACCATGGGCTTAAGATCTAGGCCTAAGCTGTTTAGCCTCAGAAACTTAATATTATTGTACTGAGAAGCAAGCATTTCTGGGGGTTGACAAATCTACAATAGGAGACGTATATTGGCAATATGACTAATAACAGTTATTTGTTCAAAAACTAAAAGCTACTAAAAATTGAGTTTCCTCTGCATGAGCTCAGTTCCTTACATGTATTTTTTCCAGTTCTCACAACAGCCCTTCAAGTTTTTGAGTAATTATTCACATTTCACAAATGTGAATACTGAGCTGGCATCCCAACCAGGTGTATTGACTTCCAAATCTTGAGAGTACGTTCCGATCTGTCTCAGTGTCTTCAGACATTCTCTCTGCTAGTATATCACCCAACTGAAATGTCAGCTCCTTTGCCAGTTTGGCTTCAACTATCCCAGACAGAATTACAGGTCATTTCCTCCTTTGGGTTCACACAGCACTTTTTATATACCATAAGAACGCTTTGTGTTGTATTGTAATTGCTTTTGCTATATTGTGGTTGTTGGTTTATTTGCCTGTTCCCTCTGCTAGTCTCTGAACTTCTTAAAGGCAGTGACAAAGTCTTATTCCTTCTTTTACATTTAGCTTGTCATAGGACCTGGCAGTGTTGTGTAGTGTGGAAGGACTGAGTTTAAATCTTGCATCTTTTTTGGCTGACATTATGTTCTTGGGACATAATTTACTGCCTAGTAACAAATAGTATATGTTCAATAAATATTGAATGAGAAAGTATAATCTTGGATATTATTTTTTCTCTGTTAATTATTTCTATTATTAAAGCTGAAGGATAAAAATATCTACCTTATGGGGTTGGTGTGAGATTAAATGACTGAATCAAACCTGGGGAAATGATGGTGCAATAGTAACTTTTGAGATTCAGAGAATGGTTATGAGATTCATCATGTTGTTGCATATATAAATAGTCAATTTATTTTTATTGCTATAGTGGTATTCTATTATATTAATATGATACTGTTTGCTTATTCATTCTCCTATTGATAGGCATTTGGGATGCTTCCAGGTTTTCACTATTATGAATAAAGCTGCTGTGAACATTCTTGAACAAGTGTATTTGTAGACATATTTTTCATTTGAGAACAAATATAGGAGTGGAATTGTTGGGTCATAAAGTAGGTCAATGTTTAAATTTATTAGAGGTTGCCAAACCATTTTTAAAAGTGATTTTACCATTTTATACCCTCACCAATGATGCATGAGAATCTTAGTTGCTGCACACCTTTGTTCACATTTGATATGATCCTGGGAGTGTTTAGGATCTCATTATAGCTTAATTTGCAGTTGTCTGGTGTCTGATGATGCTGAGCACCTTTTCATGTGCTACCTAGCCATTTACATAGTTTCATTGTGGCCTATTGAGGTGCTGGTATTT
Source organism: Theropithecus gelada (assembly GCF_003255815.1). Taxonomy (NCBI): domain Eukaryota; kingdom Metazoa; phylum Chordata; class Mammalia; order Primates; family Cercopithecidae; genus Theropithecus; species Theropithecus gelada. Next base: position 82,674,840 of record NC_037675.1, on the reverse strand, counting down.
TTATTATTGATTTGTGGGAGTTATGTATTCTGGATACAAGTCTTTTATCAGTGGCTTGCCTTTTAACTTTTTTGATGATGTCTTGATAAATTGATGAAGTACAATTTATTTATATTTTTCTTTTATGGTTAGTGCCTCTTGTGTCCTAAGAAATTCTTGCCTACCCTAAGGTCATGGCGATATTTTTCTATGTTTTCCTCTAGAAGCTTTATAGTTTTGGCTTTCATGTAGATCTGTGATCCCTTTCAGATTAATCTTTAGATAGAGAGAGAAGGAAGGGCGAAGATCTACTTTTTCTGTATGGATATCTAGTTGCTCCAGCACATTTTATTGAGAACTTTTTTTTCCCGTTGAATTCCTTGGCATCTTTGCCCAAACTCAAGTGACTTTACATGCGTGGGTCTACTTCTACACTCTTCATTCTGTTCCATTAACCTATTTTTCTTTCCTATGAGACTGTCTTAATTCCTGAAACTTTATAGTCAGTCTTGAAATTTGGTAGTGTGAGTCCTACAACATTTTTCTTCTTCAAGATTGTCTTGGTGATTGATGGCTTTGATAGAAATTGACCAGCTATCAAAAAAAAAATATTTTTTAAGCCTGGGAGTTTTTATTGGAATCGTATTGATTCTATAGATCAATTTCATAAAATGTTCCATCTTAACAATTTTGAGTTTTCAAATCCATGAACATGAAATCTCTCAATTTATTTAGGCCTTCTTTAACTTCTCTCAACAGTGAAGAGGCCTTACGCATCTTTTATTAAATTTACTTCTATGTAGTTTATATTTTTATGCTATTGTAAACAATATTTTTAGAGGGCTTATTTCCAGTTACTTGTTACTAGTATTTTAATATATAATTGAGTTTTTAAAGAAAGACTTTGTATCCTGAGGCCTTGCTGTATTCAGTTTTACAATTATTTTTACTTTTGTTAAGAAGGTTGATAAAGGAAAAACTGAAAACAGCAACAGCCCAAAATGCTCATAAGTTAGCCACAGGGCTCAATCTCTTTCTTTTACTTTTTTTTTTCCTTTTTCTTGCCTGGTTGCAATGCCTAAGGACTCCATTACAACGCTGAATAGGTGAGACTGGGAGGAACACTTTCAATGTTTCACCATTATGATGTTAGCTGAGGTTTTCTTCCTGTATATGCCCTTTATCAGGTTGAGGAAGTTCCCTTCCAATCTTAGTATGGTGATAATAGTATTTCTATTATAGCTAGTGTGAGTTAAATTTTACCATACTTTTTCTACATAGTCTCACATATTTTTTATATAACACATTAATTCTGTGCATGTATGGGTAACTTCTGCAATATTCCTAGTGGATGCAGAAGAGTTGCCTAAGAGAAGCCCAGGCATGTATTTTAAAATGACCACCATGATTCTAGTACCAAATACAGTTTGGTGTCACTTGATCTCCACCTGAGCCCTGTGGCTAACTTATGAGCATTTTGGGCTGTTGCTATTTTCATTTTTTCCTTTATTAACCTTCTTAACAAAACAGATGTCTCTTATTTTGGTGGTAAAGGTGGGACTTTGGGTACTTTTTATTTCGTTCCCTTGTCTGTATTTTCTAAATTTTCTTTAGTGACATGGATGAATTGTGTTTTAAAAAAGTTTTAAAGTTCTATATAATTAATTAGATTACAGATTAATACACTTCAAATGCATTTCTACCAAGTCTTTCTGAAAGTATATCCAAGTCACCTTCCTTGGATATAGGTGTTTCTTAAATCTCTGAGAGCAACGTATTCACAAACCATTTTGTGGTGGGTGACTAAGGACTTCTCTGTTGATCCTTTAATCATTTAATTTTAGAAGGTGCTCATTTTTCCCTCTGCCCCAACTTCAGTTTCCTGGATGAAACTCCTAGCATGGTTCTGTTCAACATGCTTTTCTTTAATTTGTCTTCCTTAGGAACTTACCAGAGCAGGAAAAGAAACACCAACAGATTGTGTGTGTTATGACAGTGGTATAGATCAGGGACTTCAGCCGTGCTTGGGAATTTAATGACTTGCAACAGATGGAGTCTGAGTCCAGGGTGACTTTGCTCAGGGGTAATTCTTAGTAAGTTTGGCTTTTAAATTCAGTGATTTTTTTTTTTTTTTTTTTTTTCCCCATCTGAAGCAGTTGAGGCTTTAAAGGTCTGGAGCTAGAGGAAGCCTCCTTCAGACTAGTCTGTGGATGACAGCCGTAGGATGTGGAATAGGGATCGGAGATAGACTGTTATTTCCAGCTGCTGTGCTTTGTTTTTGTGGAACAGGAAGTCATTGTCTGGAGAGCCACAAATTCTTGATAGCTCATTTCTCCTTCCTGTAAGGGCACCCGCATCGAGAATAGGCTTCATCGCTGGAATCCTAGGGCTCCCACAAGGAGCTCTATTTGACTACTTGTTTTCTTTCTAATTACAGATTCCTGATAGAAGGAATGTTTTCTCCTCTTTCTCAGTACTTAATGTGCATGGCAATAAATATCAGTTATTATTATTATTATTTTTCTTTTGAGACAGAGTTTTGCTCTTGTTGCCCAGGCTGGAGTGCAGTGGCATGATCTTGGCTCACCACAACCTCTGCCTCCTGGGTTCAAGTGATTCTCCTGCCTCAGCCTCCCGAGTAGCTGGGATTACAGGCATGCGCCACCAAGCCCATCTAATTTTGTGTTTTTAGTAGAGATGGGGTTTCTCCATGTTGGTCAGGCTGGTCTTGAACTCCTGACCTCAGGCGATCCGCCCGCCTCAGCTTCCCAAAGTGCTGGGATTACAGGCGTGAGTCACCGTGCCCGGCTGGCCAGTTATATTCTTACTTTCTATTGATAATTAAAGTTAGAAAGTTTTATACTATACGAAGCAAAACAAACCTCAAACCTCAAAATGAATGAATAAGTGCTCCTTCTTTCTCATTTTTTACCAGTAATAATGAAAATCATTTGAATCGTATAGCATGCCATATTTTACAATAGCACTCATATGTCTTATTTGATCCTCACAACCATATTGTGGGGCATAGGAAATATTATTATCCTCTTTAAAAGTGAGGAAACAGACTCAGAAATTGAGAAATTTGCTCAAGATTGGACAGTTCTAGCAACGTAGAGCTACAATCCAAATGCTGCAGTATACCAGAGTGGTTAAGACTAAGGGTTGCGAACTCAGACCTCTTGGGTTCAGATCTTAGCTCTTCCTCTTACTAGCTTTGTAACTTTGGCCATGTCACCTAACCTCTGTGCCTTCATGTCCCCCTCACTAAAATAGAGGTCATGGAGACTTACCTCATATAGATGTCTCTTGGATCAAATGAGATCATTTTGATACAGCTGTAGACAGACCAGCTGGCATACAGTTCCTGGTTGGTGAGGGTCAGCCAGGCCACTATTTGTCTTGGAGGCAGTGGTGGTAGATTTTTATCCTTCAGTCCTTCCGGCTACCTTTCCTGCCTTGAAACCTGAAGTCAACTTCAGGAGTCACCAAAGTGCCCGACACGCTCCAGAAGTCCCCAAGTGCCCTTTAGGGTTAGAGAATCCAACCCCAAATTAAACACTTTAAAGAAAAACTCCTACCATAAAGATCTTTTTCCTTGGCTCAATTTTACCAGGCGGCTGAAGATGGTATGTGCTTATTTCCTCTTACACAATTTTAATCAGAAAGCTTAAGAAGGTTTTAGATAGGATTGTTACATTCTTCCTCTCTAAATATTTTAGGGAGTATTTGTTCTTTATTTGCCATCAACATTTATCAAATGCATGCTGACTCGTGTATTTGCCACAGTCTGCTCTTGAAGTAGGATAGAAATTCCTGTGCTATACCATACATGTTCTTAAAGTCTTTGAGGAAGCAACTCTCTGTGTTTTATATTGTACAGCCTGCCCTTCAGTTAAGTAAGGTTTTTGCCCATGAGTGGGGAGACAGTTCCACCTTTACGTCTTTTGCTTGACTTCTCTCATATATGCAGAGAAACAGAGACAAAGAGAAAAAGAGACATGTGCCGGTCCGCTGTGTGTCTAGCTGCAAAGGAGGTTCGAGCCTATCCCTGGGAAATGCCCTCAATGAAGGACACAAAGGTTACTATTTTTAGAGTGCAGGGCAGCATGTTTGTCAACATTTCTTGGTGTGTCACAGCCAGGCAGGAAACTTTAGGTTTGAAAATAGAAGTCTTTTGTCTACTGAAGTCCCTGACTTTAAACGTCAACAGGAATCAAATTTACTTCATGAAACAAATCATCAGCATTGATCGTTCTCTATCTAGCACCACATTTTCTCATTACTTTTCACATATCCTGTATTCCCCACGCTGAGGCAGCCAGACATTGCATATATGTACTAAAATTAAATGCATTTAATGCTCTGCCTTCCAAACTGTTTTAGCATACGTAATGCTCATACTAACAGCTTGGTTAGACGTTGCCAACAACTACTGTACTTACTGTCTTCCACACTGCCTGTTTTAAATATTGTCCTAATCCCAAAATACTAAGGAAAAAATGTAGGCTCTATAACTGGATATGCAGAATAATCCTTATGTTGTAGAACTGTTTATGTTTATGAATGTGTACATAGAGTAAGACTGCTTGAAGGAAACACACATTATGATGGTGACATTGATTATCTGGGGTAACAGCAGGATTTAGGTGCTATTAATTGTATGTGCTTCTGCACCTTCCAAATTTTCCAACATATAACTAGTTCCTTAAAGTTATTAAGAAATTTAATTTCTTGATATTTATAGAAACAAACTGTTACTTATTTTAGAACTTGGTGACTTGAACATCTATAAAACCAATGTGCTTTGAAATGAATTCATGTGTGAGTGCCTTAGATTCAGTGTGCCTTAAATCTTGAGTCATCTTCATTGGAGGCAAAGAATACTTAACCCTATGGCCCTAAGGACAGTGGGGGACAAGTCACTTAAGTGGCATCTGTCACTTCAGGACATATAAAGGTGCAAGAATGTTCTAGCCTTTCCACGTTCCCCTATTCTGTTGTTACTTGATGCTATTTCCTTTCTCAGAAGTTCTTTTGGTGTTTAGGAGATCGTTGAAAAAGCCATGACCTCTTTCATCTGATACGTAACCAAGACTCTTAACACAGATCCATAGTTGGTATAGATGAGTTTCAGTTTAATATAGCTGTAAATACGTATTCAAGTATTCCAAGAATGCTTTCTCCATATTTATAATTTTCTATTTCTTTTCTTTTCTTTTCTTTTTTTTTGAGAGGGAGTCTCGCTGTGTAGCCCAGGCTGGATTGCAATGGCACAATCACGGCTCACTGCAACTTCTGCCTCCCCGGGTCAAAGCATTCTCCTGCCTCAGCCTGGGATTACAGGCATGAGCCACCACGCCCGGCCCTATAATCTTCTATTTCTAAAATGCAATAACTGCCCACCTGGCACCCACTTAAACAGCATGAGGAATTCAGGATTTATTTGGAACCTAGAACTACCTCAATGTCTGAATAGCAATTGTAGGCCTTATCGTACAGTGGTTGAGCACTTTTGAATGCTTAGAAGCATGTTCACATGTGTTATTTCATATTTGCTTCCAAACGACCCTGTGAACTAGAATAGGGATTAGGATTATTTCATGTTCCCGTGAGGAAATGGCACAAAGAGGCTTGCCTTAGACCTCAATGAGTTTGTGGTAGAGTCAGGACTAGAAATAAAACCTTTCATCCCATGTCTTTATCAAAGGCCCCACAATTCCAGATGTCTCTTTCTAAGATCTTCCCCAGGGATACAGGGACTCTAAGGAATAATCATGATAATAACAATATCAAAAATAAAATGTTTGCTATATATACTTCATATACATTAACTCAGTTCTCATGACAATGTAAGAGGTAAGTACTATTATTATCTCAATAGGCCTTAGTTGAGGGAATAGAGGCCTAGTACATTTAAGTAACTTACACAAGGTCGCAGAGCTAGTGGGTGGAGTAGCCAAAAGATGAACCAGCATAGAGCCATAGTCCATGCTCTTAACCACTGGACAATGCAGTAAGTCCTGTCTGCTTCCCACCTGTTTATGCCTAGGTTGACCTAGGCCAAAGATGGAAATTCTCCTGGTAAGGGTCCTAAAACTCCTTTTCTCCAAACTTATAGAAGTGTATGTCTTATATTAAGCAATAAGAATACTGTTCTATCTCCTTGTGGAAAGAATCAGGGAGAGTAAAGAGCCATAATAAAACTGAAATATTTTTGCTCAATAGTTAGACAAGATTGGAAGGTTCTAGGAATTTATATCTGCCATGGTTGCTGCAAGGATCTTTTCATCTATCTCTTGTCTGGCTGCTAAGGAGCTTTGATTGCAAGTAACAGAAGCCAACTTTACTGTGAGCAAAAATAATTTATTCTAAAGACATAGTAGCTTACAGAATCAAAAGAAAAGCTGAATACTCAGGCTTCAGAAAGTTGGTGTATCAGCTTTTACTGTGTTACAACCACCTCAAAATTTAGTAGCTGAAGAAAAAACCCCACCATTTTTTCACCTTATGATTCTGCAAATCAGCAATCTGGTTGGTGCTTGAGCATTCCCCTACCTGCGCTAGGCTCAGCTGACCTCCTCAGCGGCTCACTCATGGGTCTGCAGTCCCATGAGTAGCCTAGTTGGCTACTATGTCTTGATTCTCCATATGGTCGTTCATCCCCTGGAAGGGTCACTCACATGATGGTCTTGGAGTTCCAAGTATAGTGAAAGAAGGCAAGCCCCAATGCACAAGCACTTTTCTAGTCTCTGCTTGAGATATATGTATTTAATCTCAACTAAAGCAAATCACACAGCTAAGCTCAGAGTCAGAGTGGGAGGGAGCTGCCCAAGAGCGCAGATAGAGAAGGAGGAACAATCTGTGGCCATTTTTGCTATCTCCCATAGATGGCCAGGAACCTTGGCACCTTTAAGACTCAAGTCACCAGTCGGGTGCTGTGGCTCACGCCTGTAATCCCAGCACTTTGGGAGGCCAAGGCAGGCAGATCACAAGGTTAAGAGATCGAGACCATCCTGGCCAACACAGTGAAACCCCTGTCTACTAAAAATACAAAAATTAGCTGGGCGTGATGGCACGTGCCTGTAGTCCCAACTACTTGGGAGGCTGAGGCAGGAGAATGACTTGAACCCAGCAGGCAGAGGTTGCAGTGAGCCAAGATTGTGCTATTGCACTCCGGCCTGATGACAGAGCGAGACTCCATTTCAAAAAAAAAAAAGGACATGAGTCAGCAAGAACTAAGGTGAAGGCTTTCTAGGGTGCCTCCGTCTGAATAACTTAGCCCCCACTATCTTCCTGCCGTTAGTCAGTCCATTCAAGATTTCCAAAAAGAATCTCACTCTGCTTGAATTATATGCATCATGGATGGTGCACCTTGGGTGACAATCAGTGAAGACTTGAGCAAGAGGGAGGAGTCCCCAAAAGGACAGTTGTGAAGTTGTTACCCGGATTAGTGTGGAGTGATGCAGAGAAGGCAATACAATATTCCTTCTCTCTGTATTGTTCACTGTATTGACTTAGTCCTTTCCCTCGAACCATGTAGGTTTAAGAATTTATTAAGCGCAAAAGTAGTAATCTCAGCCTATTACTTGAACAACAGAAGATTTCAAATATTCAACTCAAAAGACACTTGTTATAAAGCTAGTGGTGCTATTAGTCCTTTCTCACGCTGCTATGAAGAACTGCCCAAGACTGGGTAATTTATAAAGGAAAGAGGTTTAATTGATTCACAGTTCTGCAGGGTTGGGGAGGCCTCAGGAAACTTACAAACATGATGGATGGGGAACGAAACGCATCCTTCTTCACATGGTGGCAGGAAGGAGAAGTGCCAAGCAAAGTGGGCAAAACCCCTTATAAAACCATCAGCCCTCATGAGAACTCACTCACTATCATGAGAACAGCATGGGGTAACTGCCCCCATCATTCAATTAACTGCAATCGGGTCCCTCCGATGACAAGAGGGAATTATGGGAACCATAATTCAAGATGAGATTTGGGTGGGGACACAGTGAAACCGTATCACCTGGCATGGGTCAAGATCTCACCGACATCTCCTCTTTTTGTCATTGCTGTGTATTTATTGGATACCAAGTGTATAGCCAAGAAAGGGACTGGACTGGTGTTCTGATGTGAGATCACATGATCCTTGTCCCTGGCAGCAACTCCAGCAGTTGTTTGTTTAAATTAGTTTTAGAATGTGTGCAGAATTGGAATGCTGGTTTTAAGACTTTCTAGAAATAAAGAAGGGATGGCAGTAAAGTCGACATTTAGCTGAAGTCCAGTCAACAGGGAAAGCCTAAGATAGGCTGTTACCATTGTCACCAGGGAGCTAGAGCACTTAAGATTGAATTATTGCCCAAATAATAGAAAGGTTTAAAGGCATAATAGATCCTTCATCTTTACCAAAATACCTTTCCCTTTGAACTGAAAACCAGGGCCATTTTTCTGATCATAATAGCCTGCTTTTAGAAAGGATAGGGAAGAGGTGATATCTTTGTGTGTGTGTGTGTGTGTATGTGTACCCATGCTAAGTATTTGAAACATGCCTAGTACACTAAGCATTTTCTCCAGATGTTTGATCAAGTTTCTACAAAGCTTTAATCATGATCGTCTAATATATTTGGAATAAATATATTACTTTATTCTAATAAACTAATTTATTAGAATAAACTAATAAACTAAAACTAATAAATTAGTTTATTCCAATAAATTAATAAACATACAAACATACTAGTTAATGTTTTGTAACATATAATAAATAAAAAGAAGAAACATTGAAAAGATGGGTTAAAAAGTGAACAAAAATAGAAGTTGTAAAATATTTTCTTTCCATACCCCAGTGGATCTCTTCCACTTTGGGGACTACTTGTCTAGACTGCTGAAACATTTTATACCTGCCCAACAATTACAAAGACATTTCTCAGTACCAGAGGGATAATAGAAAGTTGAACATTCTGTCTTGATCAAAGTGTATTCATGACTTAATACTTCCTTTATGTGGTGAATTCCTGTACTTCTTTGGTATATCCATAATGGCTTTGTGAATGTATGTGTCTTCATATACATTCTGCCTTCATAGTTGTACTTCATACCTGAAGTATAGACTTTCATATCCCTTGTAGTTCTCAAGTCTTTGAAGTTTATCTCTACAATAATTATGGAAAGGTTTGGATTCATGGAAATCATAACCTGTAACAAATATATTCTTTCTTTTTCCAATTCCTTTCATTCTTCCTGCCTCCTTTCCTTTTTTCTCTGTTGGATTGATAACTAATATAACTTCAAAGGCATTTTCCCTCCCTACTTCCTCCTATCCTGTTTTTTGCTGCTTTAAGAATTTCGAAATGAGAATAATACATACATATTTTTTCTTCCTGTGAGAGCTAACATTTATTGAGCTATAGGCCAGGCATATGCTGGGAATTAGTTGTTTTCCTCTTTTTCTGAGAGATTGTCTTAACTTGATGTGTTTACACTTTTATAGATTGCATCTACCATCAGTCTATAAGGATGTCCCCTTTGATCTTGGTAACTAAAAGCGAGTTGGACAAGTACTGAAATGAAATCAAATGACCAACTCCAAATCCAGTTGAAAAGACAGGCCTACTGCATACATGAGCTATTTGGTTATTTTGTTGTCAGTGTCATTGCGGGAAAGTCCACATAAAGAACAGTGAGCTTTGGGTAATACAGATGAAAGGGGTCGTCTGTAGGGATCCTTTCAGCTTGCAGTAATTGCCCCTAACATTCCTGTGGGTGATGCTGGTCATCTGACTGTACCCTCACCCTCAACAGACTTCTTGAATTTCTCCTGGAAATGATATTATAGCATAGCAAAGGTAACAAACAGAAGATCAACATGATACAGACTCAGAATGCATCTTCTTCTCCTTCCCAGGACACATGTACACAAGTACACATAATAACATGCAAGAAATCTCAGCTGTCTTTCTTTGCCCATACCACCAGCCCCCTGACCAAAGTTACAGAATCCCCAACTTGAGTGAAGCAGAAATTCTCATCACTAAGGTTCAAAATTATCAGACTTTGAATCTGGTAGAATGGCACTATTATAACTGTTTCAGGATTGTGACAGTGAAGACATTGCTGTTTGTGCTTAAAGTATATTTGCCCATGAAGCTAAAAGACTTCTGATAAGGTGAGACTAGTAAGACTCCCAAGCTCCACTCTCAGAATAAGTAGGCCTGGGTCTGTGCCCGTACGATTGAATATAAAAGTATTATATATAAAGAGGCTGATGAGGACCAGCTCTGCAGGGGCATTACTGATCGGTAGGACTTTAGTGCTGTATTAAAAGTAGACCCATATATTGAAGGAAGCAGTGAGGGAGCTAACAGACAGGGCTGTTGGTGAGACTGCAACCTCTAGGTTTATTTCATTTGGCCACTTGACATTCTCTATAAGGCATAGCGTGGCTTTCTCTTACTCACCAACATGACCAGGGATAATCAAGCCCTTGCCCTTGTATAATTCCTGCTGGGTCTGTCCCACAAACCCTGGCCAACAGACAGATGGATGAAATGAGTATTCAGACACAGGTATGCAGTGTAAGAGCAGCTAGAGGACTGGCTGGCTCTAGTGGTCAAAGTGCAGTCCCGAGAAGCTGGAGCTGCTTGCTTTTTATTCAGTGCAGGCACAATGCCGAAAACCTGAAGCCAACACAACCTGCGGATAATTAACATTTATTGTTCCACTTTCAGGGAATGTCACATGCGCAGATGATAGAGGTCAGTTCCTGGTCGACATAAGTAAATAAGCCTGTGTAAGATAAATTCCCCCACACTCCCTTGTACCTACTCCTTGCCCTCTGCCTCAGGGTTATAGAACGCTGTCTTCAGCTATTCTCCCCTGGGGCTCTGCAGAACCTTCCGACCTTTCAGCAGATTTGCGTCCTTTCCCCCATAGTTTTTCCCACCTCTCTGACCTGTCCCCCACACATTCCCTAATCTTTTATAAATCTGGTCATTTTTTCTGTCTTCTAACTATTGCAACAGTGAGCCTTTACCTTCCTTGGTAATTCCAGGATCTGAGAATCATCTTACAAAGTCTGAAACTGATTTTACTTGCTCACCGAAGAGTGATATGACTGTTAGAAATGGGTATCTCTGACCAAATGTAACATCAAGGTTCAGTCCCATCTAATTCCACTTTAGGGTATACTGATACAGCCTAGCCCTTCACTAGCATCCAGGAACGTAGCTGTTCCTAACCCCTTCAAAGGTCCAGAGGCTTCTTGGATCTTACAAGCATCCTGCGTTGTTGGTGGGGTGTGTTCACATGGTGAGCAGGTGAATAGTGAGGATGTGGAGGTGCACATGAGTGAGACATCTGTGGCAGAGGGCAGTCCTAATGAGTCACCTGTCCTGGTCACAGTAAGAGCATGAGCATTATAGTCCTACCACTGCTTCTGGGGACTTACCCAGTGCTCCTCCGGGAAGTACTTTTTATGGCTCCCCAGCCCTGGCATGGGTATAAGAAGCATGCTAAAATCGGTAAGAATGGAGACCCCCTTTTTCCCTTATTCCTATGCTACGTTCTCCCTTATGGTAACCTCTAGATATAGGACGCCTTCTCTTTTAACCTCCTAAACCGAAAGAGCCCCCTTTTCACTTCTTTTCATACCATAGAGGTGTTTGATGATCCATTGAGCAGAGCTTCACATCCAAAAGGCTGAGCTCCTACAAACTCCTTTGTTCAGTTCTCTTTGATGGGCTCATAAGTACAGTCATGCACTGCATAGCATTTCAGTCAACAACAACACGTATATGTCAGTGGTCTTGTACGACTCTACTACCATATTTTTACTGTACCTTTTCTATGTTTAGATATCTTTGGGTATACAAATGCTTATAATTGCCTGCAGTATGCAGTACAGTAACATGCTGTAGACGTTTGTAACCTAGGAGCAATAGGCTTTACCATATAGCCTCGGAGTATAGCAGGTTATACTATCTAGGTTTGTGTAACTACATTCTATGATGATATTCTATCCAGGTTTGTGTAACACTCTATGATGATATTCTATCCAGGTTTGTGTAACTACACTCTATGATGATATTCTATCCAGGTTTGTGTAACTACACTCTATGATGATATACTATCTAGGTTTGTGTAACTACACTCTCTGATGATATACTATCCAGGTTTGTGTAACTACACTCTATGTATGATGTTCCCACAATGAGGGAATCACCATTGATGTTGCATTTCTCAGGATACATTCCTGTCATTAACCAACAACAGGGATATGCTCTACAGTTGAAAATGACTATATTTGAAAACAGGAAGGAAACAGGTACTTTTTGCTATGGCAATAATAAAATAAAACACAGCTTAGGGTCTCTGCAGGTGTCACTATCACTAGTTAACTCAAGACACCTTGTTATATAAAATGTTAAGGAATTAATTTATAAAGCAGAATACTGATTTTTCAGTTTACCATAGATGCCAGAATATATCCCTGCCCTCAGCGTGAGACCTCTGCTGGGGAACTGGTGTTGGCCCTGTCAGACCACAGCAAGGTGTCGTAGTGGAGTCTCTGCCCAGGCTGAGTTGGAGAATGGAGCCCTCATCTAAGACAACCCAAGAAACTGATATCAGAAAGGCACATTGAGGCAGGGAACCAATAAGCCAGTTGAGTCATAGTTGGTTGTTAGAGGAAGAGGCCAAAAGTAGGGATCCAAAGGTAGAGTATTGGGGAAGGCATGGGGAAGTGGGCAGTGGTAAAACAGAGGCAGAAGTTTAGAACCAGAGAGAAAAGATATTCTTGGTCACCACGTGAGGCTATACCCCACCAACATGGAATAAACTGGGGATAGTCCTGGACCAGTCAACAAACTTAAAGTCTGATGCTTGCTTTTCTGAGCAAAAAAAAGAAAGCTGGAATGTGTTGGGTCAGCCTGTCCTAATAGCAGGGAGGGAGTTGGCAGGGCAGGCTGGACCAGTCATTTGAAGAAGGTATGCAGTACTGCTTCATAGGTCACCTTAGTAAGTAAAAATGAGAATGTGGTGTCTTGATAAAGATTCTGTTAAGTAATGTTAAGTGGTAGTTTGATGAACTGGCTTCTTCACTTCGGGGATCTCTCTGACGGGGTACTTTACCAGCATTGAAGCATCCTCTGTCTTGGACAGTGCTGAGCCAGGTGAATACACATCCTCTGGCTGTCCTTTTTTATCATTAGTATTTTGTAATGACTAACCAGGTCCCAGCATAGACTCAGCCTCCAGCTCTCCTTTTTATCATAGTATTTCGTGATGACTAAGTAGGTCCCAGCATATTTTACACACATTAGAAGCACCCTTGATAAGCTTGAGATGACTAACTCCCTTCTCTCACCCTATGCCTTTCCACATTAGTGCATGACATCACTTGACCTTTTGCACAAAGACTTCTCTATGTCAATGGATGTTAATCTTTATTTAATTAACTTATTTTCCCTGTTGAAAAACGTTCCTAAGAAGTTGTGTCAAGATAACTCTTGCCAATCTCAAAAAGTAATGGGAAAAATTAACCAGATTTTACCTTAACGAACAAGCGTTAAGGAAATACTAGAGTTACTAAAAATTAAAAGCAGGACTTGACTTCTGATCTCATCTTGGGCAGTTTACTTAAAATTGCTGACCTCAGGCTTCTCTGTAAAATGAAGAGGTCAAGTTTTACTATTTCTGAAATCTCTCCAAACCCCAAAATTCCGTGTTCCTCTTTTCACTTAACAAATTACTCCATAAATATGAAATGCTTACTGTGTATCTGTGGCTGGTTGTACAGTTTTAAGTACAGGCATACCTCAGAGATACTGTAGGTTTGGTTTCAGACTATTGCAGTAAAGCAAGTATTGCAATAAAGCAAGTCACACACACTTTTTGGTTTCCTAGTACAGATAAAACTTATGCTTACACTATATTATTAAGTGTGCAATAGCATTATGTCTAAACAATGTACACGCTTTAATTAAAGACACTTTATTGCTAGAAATGCTAATGATCACCTGAGCCTTCAGCAAGTCATAATCTTTTTCTGGTGAACAGCCTCAGGGTGGTGGCTGCTGAGGGTTGGAATGGCAGTGACAGTTGACAGCAATGATATTTGCTGCATCAGTTGACCCTTTCATGAAAGATTTGTCTGTAGTATCCGATGCTATTTGATAACATTTAACACACAGTAAAATATCTTTCAAAATTGGAGTCACTCCTCTCAAATCCTGCTGCTGCCTTATCAACTAAGTTTATGTAATATTCTTTTTAAAAATAATTTCAACATTTATTTTATTGTATATATTTTTTAATTTATTTATTTATTTATTTATTTATTTAGAGACAGAGTCTCATTCTGTTGCTCTGGCTGGAGTGCAGTGGCACGATCTCAGCTCACTGCAACCTTCACTTCCTGGGTTCAAGTGATTCTCCTGCCTCAGCCCCCTGAGTAGCTGGGACTACAGGTGCCTGCCACCTTGCCCAGCTGATGTTTGTATTTTTAGTAGAGATGGGGTTTCACCATGTTGGCCAGGCTGGTCTTGAACTCCTGACGTCAAGTGATCTGCCCACGTTGGCCTCCCAAAATGCTGGATTACAGGTGTGAGCCACTGCACCTGGCCTCAACTTTTATTTTAGATTCAGCAGGTACATGTGCAGGTTTGTTACATGGGCCTATTACATGACATGGAAGTTTGAGGTATGAATGATCCTGTCACCCAGGTAGTAAGCATAGTACTCAATCGGTAGTTTTTCAGCCCCAGTTTATGTAATATTCTAAAATCTTTGCTGTCATTTCAACAACGTTCACAGCATCTTCATCAGGAGTAGATTCTATCTCAAGAAAATACTTTTATTTTCTCATCCATAAGATGCAACTTCTCATCCATTAAAGTTTTATCATGAGATCACGTGCAGTGGATCATGCTTGTAATCTGAGCACTTAGGCAAACGCAGAAGGATAGCTTGAGCCCAGGAGTTTGAGACCAGCCTGAGCAACATAGTGAGACCCCGTTCTCCATAAAAAGGGGAAAAAAAGACCAAAGAAAAGTTTTCTTATGAGATTACAGCAATTCAGTCATATCTTCAGGTTTCACTTCTCGTTCTCTCGCTGTTTCCACCACATCTGCAGTTATTTCCTCCAGTGAAGTCTTGAACTCCTCAAAGTCATCCACAAGGCTTGGAATCAACTTTTACAAACTCCTGTGAAGGTTAACTTCTCTCATGAATCACAGATGTTTGTAATGGCATCTAGAATGATGAATCCTTTCCAGGAGTTTGTCAGTTTACCTTGCCCCAATCCATCAGAGGAATTACTATCTATGGCAGCCTTACAAAATGTATTCCTTAAATAAGAAGACTTGAAAATCAAAATTACCCCTTGATCCATGGGATATGGAATGGATGTTGTGGGCCGGGCACAGTGGCTCACGCCTGTAATCCCAGCACTTTGGGAGGCCAAGGCAGGCGGATCACCTGAGGTGGGGAGTTCAAGACCAGCCCAACCAACATGGAGAAACCCTGTCTCTACTAAAAATACAAAATAAGCCAGGCGTGGTGGCACATGCCTGTAATCCCAGCTGCACGGGAGGCTGAGGCAGGAGAATCGCTTGAACCTGGGAGGTGGAGGTTGCGGTGAGCCGAGATCGCCCCATTGCACTACAGCCTGGGCGACAGGAGCAAAACTCCATCTGAAAAAAAAAAAAAAAGAATGGATGTTGTGTTCCATGGCTGCAGGCATGAAAACAACATTAATCTCTTTGTGCATCTCTGTCAGTGCTCTCGGGTGGTCAGGTGCATTGTCAGTGCGTAGTAATATTTTTGCAAGGAACCTCTTTTTTCTGAGCAGTAGGTCTCAACCTGGGCTTATAATATTCAGTAATTCATGCTGTAAACAGATGTGTTGTCATCCAGGCTTTGTTGTTCCATTTATAGATCTCAGGCAAGGTAGATTTGCATAATTCTTAAGGGCTCTAAGATTTTTGGAATGGTAAATAAACAATGGCTTCAACTTAAAGTCACCAGCCACATTAGCCACTAACAAGAGAGTCATCCAGTCCTTTGAGGTTTTGAAACCAGGCATTGACTTTTCTTTAGCTATTAACATCCTAGATGGCATCTTCTTTCAGTAAAAGGCTGTTTTATCTTCAGTGAAAATCTGTTGCTTAGTGTAGCCACCTTCCTCAATTATATTAGGTAAATCTTTTGGATAACTTGTTGCAGCTTCTACATTAGCACTTGCTGTTTAACCTTCTACTTTTATGTTATGGAAATGGCTTATTTCCTTAAACCTCGTGAACCAACCTCTGCTAGCTTTATTTATTTATTTTTTTCCTGTGATTTCCTCACCTCTTTCCACCTTCATAGAATTGATGAGAGGTGGGACCTTCCTCTGAATTAGGCTCTGGCTTACGAGAATATTGTCACTGGTTTAATCCTCTATCCAGACCACTAAAACTTCCTCCATATCATCAATCAAGCTCTTTCACTTTCTTGCCATTCATGTGTTCACTGGAGTGACACTTTTAATTTCCTTTGAGAAGTTTTCCTTTGCATTCACAACTGGGTTAACTGGCATGGGCTTTTCGCCTGTCACGGCTTTTGCCATGCCTTCTTCACTAAGCTTACCCATATCTCACTTTTGATTGAAAGTAAGAGACATATAACTCTTCATCTGAATACTTAGAGACCATAGTGGGATTATTAATTGGCCTAATTTCAATATTGTTGTGTCTCAGGGAATAAGGAGGCCTGAAGAGAGAGAGAGAGACAGGGGAATGGCGAGACTGTGGGGCAGCCCAGAACACACACATTTATTGATTAAGTTCACCATCTTATTTTTTATTTTTATTTTCTTTTTGAGACAAAGTCTCGCTCTGTCCCCCAGGCTGGAGTGCAGTGGCCGGATCTCAGCTCACTGCAAGCTCCGCCTCCTGGGTTTACGCCATTCTCCTGCCTCAGCCTCCCGAGTAGCTGGGACTACAGGCGCCCGCCACCTCGCCCGGCTAGTTTTTTGTATTTTTTAGTAGAGACGGGGTTTCACCACGTTAGCCAGGGTGGTCTCGATCTCCTGACCTTGTGATCCGCCCGTCTCGGCCTCCCAAAGTGCTGGGATTACAGGCTTGAGCCACCGCGCCTGGCCTAAGTTCACCATCTTATATGGGCACAGTTTATGGTGCCCCAAAACAGTTACAGTAGTATCATCAAAAATCACAGATCACAGTAACAGATATATTTATAGTGAAAATGTTTGAAATATTGTGAGAATTGCCAAAATGTGACCCAGAGACAGAGTGAGCACATGCTGTTGGAAAGATGGTGCTGACAGACTTTGCGTTGCCACAGATCTTCTGTTAATAAAAGATGCAGTATCTGTGAAGTGCAAAAAGACGAGGTATGCCTTTATATGCCGTTATGTAACAGTCACTGCTGCTGCATGTTTAGAAGCCTGCAATGATCTTAGAACATTTGTTCTTGCCACTCCTAATAAATTCCAGTGAACATTTATCAATACTTTTTTTTTGTATTTGTCATTGCATTAACAAATTAGGTTAACAAATAAGGGAAAGAAGATAGTAGAGTCTCTATGTTCAAAATATAGACACTTAATTTTCCTCCCATAGTTCTTACTTTTCATTCAGTTTTAGTGGCTTTGATGACTACTGAAATCACTTTATTTAATTTAATCTTTTAGGAACTTGAAATAGATTGTGGCCTAACATTAAAAGAATCCACCACTTCTCTTCAGTTGGCATCAGTAAAGACACTAGGAACCTCTTAGGTACTGGAAATTTTCCCTGTGCTGTAGAATGAGAACCTAATCCTTACACATGGCTTTTGTTTGGCAGCAGCCCAACTCATAATAAAAACAATTTGGAGGTAGCCAGTGGAAGAGACAGTAATTAAAATCATGCTGGAGTTTAGTTTTTTGTTTTATTTTAATAAATCAGTAAATTGAATTGTGGAGAAGAATTAGTTTTGTGTTCAAGATACTTGGTTTTTGCCTATTTCTTGCTGGAGAAATTTGCCAGCTTTTCCCCCTCTCGTTGTTTCCAGTCCCAGCCACACCGGCAATAATTGTCTTGGGAAAGATCTAACCGCTGCTTTCTCAATACAGACTACAGCCAAGCAGTTTATTTCCTTTTTCTAAGGTTAATTAGTAGTAGTAATAAAGAGATGTTTTGAACTTTTATTGTAACTTCTATTATAATGGTATGTTGCTTTCTTTTGTAAGCAACATCACAGTTTTTGAAAGAGATTTCAAATTTTTTAAATCACGTCTTATCCCATGAGAGATTTGTTTTCACACCAAAATATTATGAGATTATTATATTCCAAAGCTTTCTAATACACACATACTACATTATCATTCCAGTAGTAGTGGTGGTGGTGGTGGTGGTGGTAGCAGTAGTAGTAATAAGAATAGCCTACATCTACTGAGCATTTATTATTTGCTTGTCTGGTAGGATTTAATATTTCCCTAATTAAATATATAGCAAAACTGAGATAGAGGGAAATTTAAGACTTGCCTAGAATCACATATCTAAAATGCTATAGGTATGGAATTGAAACCCAAGCAATTTGACTGCAGATTTTAGGTGCTTCTTGTTATTCACTCAACAATATGTCCTAGTCAGCTTCCATGTGAATTAACATGCATCAGAGCATCATCTTGACAGCTACATGGAATTTCATTTTAAGGATATAACAACTGATGTAACTAGTCTCCCATTGTTGGGCATTCAGGTTTTTTCATGTTTTTCTGTGATAGAAACATTGCCGTAATAAACATCACTGTGTACATCGTTGCATGCTTGTCCTGTTATTTCCTTAGAGTAAACTCTTATAATTTATTTCCTAAAATTCTCGGATTTCTTTAAATAAATTATTTCATAGAAAAAGAAAAACTCAATTTCAGAAATTTCACCTATGCCCTGCTACCATCCCAGAGAATAAGTTTTAAAAATTCATGGAATTATGGAACATGAAACCGTCAAAGGAAAGATAATTTTGTCGAAGTCTTTTGATATTTTTTAATGACTGTCAAAAAGAAAACAGAATCCCTAGAAATTAATTGAATTCAAACATTTCCCTTCAAATTTAAAGACACTCATTTAGTTTGTATTATAACGCTAATGTTTCAAAAATGTTTAGGACTTGGTGTGATTTAAACTAACTTAGTTTGAAAAGGAATTTATTGTAAGAAAATGATCTTCAGTCGGGACAAAGGCCCTTTTTTCTCTTTTCATTTCTGGCTCAGGAGAAGATGAGAAGGGCTGCTTTGAGGACAAGATTCCCAACAGAAGGGAATCCTTTGGCAGCAAGTGTAAACAGCTTTGGCAGAAAGCCCCCCTCCAAAGAAAAAGGACTTCAGCTTGTTTTAAACTAGAGAGTGAGCTCCAGGACAAAAAGGATAACCCTGATGCCAGGGGTGGGCCAGTAGAGATTGTTTGGGTGGAAACCCTACATCACAAAGACTCTCTAGCGCTGCCTCATTAGAAATTGATGAGTTTTGAGATGTACCCCTTTCCCGTTCTCTAGACAGGATCAAGAACCATTCCAAGGAAGTGATTGTATTTCACTCAGGACCACAATGTTCCTTTTAGACGTTGTTACCAAAATGATAAATAAAATATAAAAACTATGAGTGTAGGTTGTTTCCTGACCGTTTTCCCTTCAGTTTTCAGAAAATAAATCACTTATGTATATACAAAACTGGATTCATGCTTAATTTGAAGGAGATTGTCATCTTTAATTTAAAAATGTTTTAGAATCCTTTTTAGTCACTGTATATATAGAAAATGCTTTTTGCTCATTATGTTTCTGGGGTGGGTATGGATATGTGTATATGTATATGCATACTCGTGTTTAGCCTACATTTTCTTTTCTTTTTTTCTTTTTTCTTCTCTTTTTTTTTTTTGAGACAGAGTTTTGCTCTGTCGCCCAGGCTGGAGTGCAGTAGCGCCATCTCGGCTCACTGCAACCTCTGTTTCCCAGGTTCAAGCGCTTCTCCTGCCTCAGCCTCCCGAACAGCTGGGATTACAGGCTTGTGCCACCACGCCCAGCTAATTTTTGCATTTTTAGTAGAGACAGGGTTTCCATGTTGGCCAGGCTGGTCTCGAACTCCTGACCCCAAGTGATCTGTCTGCCTCGGCCTCCCAAAGTGCTGGGATTACAGGCGTGAGTCACCGTGCCCGGCCTAGCCTAACATTTTCAAACCGACGTTTTCAGTTGAGAGAATTGCTATCTGTTTGAATAAATTACTTGGAAAGACGGATGACAAGTCAGCATCCCATCCTTGTATAATTGCATGTGCAATTATGTGCAGCATTGCTGATGGTGTGGTTGGATGTGATACGCATGAAGGCGTAGTGAGGTGGTCAGAAAACTCAATCATTCGAGTATCCGTTTCCCTTTGATTCCAAACGACTGGCCATCGAAACAGTGGGTGGTATGGTAGCAGAGGTCTCTCATACACATTCCTGCAGAGACGTAGAGAATGGAAGAGCTACTCTAAAGCAAAGTTTATTTTCTCACTTATTTTATCAAAAAACCTTATTGAGTACCTACTGTATGCACACATTTGTTGTCTGTGCTGTTCCTTCATCAGAATTCATTCCTCCTTCCTAAAAGCCTCATTTCCCCTCCCTTCCCACAGCCCCAGCAGATACCCACGGTCCTTAGGTTACTGAAAAAATTTAGATCTTTCCCTCATCAAACCCAAGTCCTATATCTCCTTCCTGGGAGGCCCTGCTAAAGTGGAGTTTTATTTGTAATAACCTTTTTATCATAAAAAATAAACTTCAAGATGGAAAAAATATTTTAGAGAAAAAGATTATATCATGAGCATTTCCTCATGATATATGGCATACTTGTAAACATTTTAGTGGGTGGGTATTATTTTATTGTAGGCTTCAATTTCTTAACACTTACCCAATTGTTGAATATTTAAAATATTTTTCCCTATTATAAATAATGCCAAAATGGACATCTCTGTTCTTCCAACTTGGTTCATAATTTAGATTTATTTTCTTAGGGTAGAATTACTAAGTCATTGTTTATGAACATGTGTTAAGGTCCTTAATATAAATTGCCCAGTCTCTTTTCAGAGCATCTGTTGCAACTTATAGTTTCATTAAGTATCCACGTAGTGCTCCTATTATGGCACCCTTACCCTCATTGAGCACTAAAATCTTTCAGAATCTTCACTGATTTTTTTTTTAATTTTCATTTTTCATTTTTGAGACGGAGTCTTCCTCTGTTGCCCAGGTTGGAGTGCAGTGACACGATCTCGGCTCACTGCAATCTCCGCCTCCCGGGTTCGAGAGATTCTCCTGCCTCAGCCTCCCAAGTAGCTGGGATAACAGGTGCCCGCCACTACGCCCAGCTAATTTTTTTGTATTTTTAGTAGAGACTGGGTTTCACCATGTTGGCCAGGCTGGTCTTGAACTCCTGACCTCGTGATACGCCCACCTTGGCCTCCCAAAGTGCTGGGATTACAGGCATGAGCCACCGCGCTCGGCCATTTTTCTTATTACTAGTGAGATTGGATATTTTTCACATACTTATTAGACATTTTTTAGTTTCTCTTTCATGAATTATCTGTTTATGTTCTTTACTCAGACTTCTATTGGGTTTTTTGTGTTTTTCTTATTATTCACATGTATGAACTTAGTGAATTAAGAAGGTTGACCGTTTGTCTTTAATATTTATTCATTGTGTTTAGGCTAAAAATCCCTCCAAGAATATTATTTGTAATCATATTATCACTTAGAGAAGATAACTTGTTTTTTTTTTCAGTGAGATGAGCTTATATCATTTTATATAGGAGATGGTTTTCAATGTTTAAAAATTAACAATACATTTCTTAAAGCTAAGTACAGAAAACATCTATTCCAGAAGATTTTATACAACAAGGAAGAGTATATAAATTGCAAGAGACCTTGGTACTACCAGTCAATACTTCTGTATTGATATAGCCATTGTGTTCTTACTGCACTTAATTCGATAGCTCCTCTGGGGTGCTTGTTACAAATATATGAGATCTACGCCCAGACTAAGCACCTGAAACAGGTAATGAGCTGCTTTGGAATGTACTGGATTCCAGTTGAAATTCTAGTAATCCCTCATTCCCATACTTCAGTTTTCCTTACCTCTAGAGCCCCTGAACAGTAGCTCATACGTTCTCTTTTTCCTTTTAGACAATTCCTCCTCACTTCAGGAAGATGAAGAAGTAGAAATGGAGGCCATCAGCTGGCAGGCCAGCAGTCCGGCCATGAATGGGCACCCTGCCCCTCCAATGACCTCTGCTCGTTTTCCCAGCTGGGTCACCTTTGATGACAATGAAGTCAGCTGCCCTTTAGCACCAATCACCTCTCCTCTGAAGCCAAATACTCCACTAAGTGCATCTGTGATCCCAGATGTACCTTATAATTCAATGGGATCATTTAAGAAGAGGGACCGTCCCAAGAGCACTTTGATGAACTTCTCCAAAGTTCAGAAGCTGGACATTTCCTCTTTAAACCGCACGCCTTCTGTAGCTGAGGCTCCACCTTGGAGGGCAACCAACCCTTTCCTGAATGAGACTCTGCAGGATGTACAGCCCTCCCCTATCAACCCTTTCAGTGCTTTCTTTGAGGAACAGGAGAGGCGCTCCCAAAACAGTTCCATTTCCAGTACCACGGGCAAAAGCCAAAGAGATTCCCTCATTGTCATCTACCAGGATGCCATCAGTTTTGATGATTCAAGCAAAACCCAGTCACACTCTGATGCTGTTGAAAAACTCAAACAACTCCAAATTGATGACCCTGATCACTTTGGCAGTGCAACTCTACCTGATGATGACCCGATAGCCTGGATTGAACTAGATGCTCACCCGCCTGGATCAGCACGGTCCCAGCCCCGTGACGGGTGGCCAATGATGTTGAGGATCCCTGAGAAGAAAAACATCATGTCCTCCAGGCACTGGGGACCGATCTACGTCAAACTGACAGATGCTGGTTACCTGCAGCTGTATTATGAGCAGGGCCTAGAAAAACCATTCCGTGAGTTCAAGCTGGAGATCTGTCACGAGATTTCAGAACCCCGGCTTCAAAACTATGATGAGAATGGCAGAATCCACAGCTTGCGGATAGACCGTGTCACCTATAAGGAGAAGAAGAAATACCAGCCCAAACCTGCTGTGGCTCACACAGCAGAGAGGGAACAGGTGATTAAGCTGGGCACCACCAATTACGATGACTTCCTGAGTTTCATCCATGCAGTTCAGGACCGTCTCATGGATCTGCCAGTGTTGTCAATGGATTTGAGCACAGTTGGCCTGAACTACCTTGAAGAGGAGATTACAGTGGATGTCAGAGATGAATTCTCTGGCACTGTGAGCAAAGGAGACAACCAGATTCTCCAGCACCATGTCTTGACGCGGATCCACATCCTGAGTTTCCTGTCTGGGCTCGCAGAGTGCCGCCTGGGCCTCAATGACGTCCTCGTCAAAGGGAATGAAATAGTTTTGAGGCAGGACATCATGCCCACCACCACCACAAAGTGGATCAAGCTCCATGAGTGCCGTTTCCACGGGTGTGTGGATGAGGATGTATTCCACAACTCGCGGGTCATTCTGTTCAACCCTTTGGATGCGTGCCGGTTTGAGCTAATGCGGTTCAGGACAGTGTTTGCTGAGAAGACCTTGCCTTTCACACTCAGGACAGCCGCAAGCGTCAATGGGGCAGAGGTGGAGGTGCAGAGCTGGCTGAGGATGTCAACTGGCTTCTCCTCCAATCGTGACCCCCTCACTCAGGTTCCCTGTGAGAATGTGATGATCCGTTACCCTGTGCCCAGTGAGTGGGTGAAAAACTTCCGCAGGGAAAGTGTCCTGGGGGAAAAGTCTTTGAAAGCCAAAGTGAACCGGGGGGCAAGTTTTGGCTCCACTAGTGTTTCTGGCTCTGAGCCTGTCATGAGAGTAACTCTGGGAACTGCCAAGTATGAGCATGCCTTCAACTCCATTGTGTGGAGGATAAACCGACTGCCCGACAAAAACTCAGGTGGGTGGTGGTTCCTCTTCTGTGAAAACAAACATACAGTTGTAAAAAAGCTGAGATCAAAGTTCCACATCCTGTATGAAGTGCTTATTTTTACTGTGTGATGGGAGTGGTGATGGAGGGGGAGTGGGACCAGAAAAGTAAAAATAATTGAGCAAGGTAAGTAATGCGTATAGTGTCCCAGTTCACTCTGTCTTTTCACCCCCTCATTATCACACATCTTCCCTAAAACTAGGGATTATTCTTCTCAGCTGAGCTGCTAAGCAGCTTTTCAGGACAGCTTCTGAATTTATATTCTTTGGGGACTCATTAACGTGTTAGCTGTGGTGCTGGAAGTGATTCATTTCTAGACGGCTTCTGAAGAGACATCTTTCTCACACTGCCCTCGATGTAGGTAAAAGGGCCAGTTTATGGCCAGTCATGGACAATACACTGAGAGGTTAATTTTATGACTCCAGCTACCCTGTGCAAGGCCTGTCAGTCATCATATCTCAAGTTCAGAGTTTGGCTCTGGGACTGGGGGATGGGAAAGAAAAGTGGCCTTCAATCAGACTGAAGATCCAGCTAGGACATGAATTTCTAAAAGGGCCAGAATTCTAGCAGACAAAATATAAAGAAAAGAATGTTTTATTTAGACAAACAAACAAACAAAAAATGCTTACCAGCCCTAGCTAGGCTGCTCACGGCTATCAGGGATGCTTTTGTGCTTGAGTGAGTGCAGAAGGCAATTACTTCCCCTGTAGGTCCAGTGAGATTTAGTGAAATGACAAAATGAGGGAGCAGTCAAACCAGCACTAACACATATATTTCTTAGAGTATGTCTGGGTGACCCCAATGGTAGGCAGCAAGCCCATGATCTTGTAAGCCTTTAAACCCCTTCTTTTCTTGTTTAGAATACATTTTGCCCATCTGTTAACAAAAGTGGATATGCTAGCTGAGCAAAAAGAATAAGGTTTGGAAAAACTCTTGATTCAAATGGCTTTCTCTTATGTGGCTATCCTTTCTTCCATTCTCACTATAAATCCTAGCAGTGTGTTCAGAGTCTTCCTCTCCCGCTCTGAGTGTGAAGTGGCAGTATTATTATATCCTAAGTGTAAAGCAATGTGATGGCAGACGGCAATATGATCTGGCCAGCTCCCCAGGCAATCCAGGGAATGGACACACACCAGGGCGTTCTGTATCAGACACTGGGTGTAGCTGTGCAAACTGAAGAGACAATTGGACCTCTGTGTTTGAGGCTGGATTTCTAAACTGACAGAATTTTTAAAACCAAGTGTTCCTCTCTGTGCCTGCTTATTCATTTCCCCTGAACTCAGCACTGTCTTCTGCTGGCGGCAGCACTGTAACTTCTACCTTATCCACGGGGCCCCTCTGACCTGACAGAGGAAGAGAGAAGACCCTGACCTCTCCTCTGACACGGAAGCCCTTGGAAAGAGACAACCATGGAATTACCGGATTTTCAAGCTGGAAGGGACCTTGGGGATAACTCAGGTTATTTATAGATGAGAAAATTAAGGTCGGGAAGGTGATGTGACGCATCTAGAGAGTCATGCAGTCACATCCAGGGTCCTTTTCTCAATCTGTCACTGGTGTCTCCTGATAGATGGAGCCAAATAGACACAAATATTGAAATCATTTCCACCAGAAGAACAGATATTTGCAGTTTTTCCAGTGAGTACAAACGTATCTATTTGTTTCAAAGGGATTTCTCCCAAACATTTAAAAGTACTGCATGAAGGTTTTTTTTTTATTATTATTATTATAAGTAACAAAGACTTACTGGCTACCTTAAGCAACAAAACAAATTATTGGATGGGATAGCTCAGAGACCTGAGGAAAAGACTGATCCAGAAGACTTTAGAAAGACAGCAGTAGAGTAGCTCTGGTCATAGAGACTAATGGATATCTCCTCAGCGTGTAGCCTTAGGACAGATCATCACAGACTATTTTTTGTTTTTTGTTTGTTTGTTTTGTTTTGTTTTAAATGAAGTCTCACCGTGTCACCCAGGCTGGAGTGCAGTGGTGCGATCTTGACTCACTGCAACTTCCACCTTCTGGGTTCAAGCGATTCTCCTGCATCAGCCTCCTGAGTAGCTAAATTTTTGTATTTTTAGTAGAGGCAGGGTTTCACCATATTAGCCAGGCTGGTCTTGAACTCCTGACCTCAGGTGATCTGCCTGCCTCCTACTCCCAAAGTGCTGGGATTACAGACCTGAGGCACCGCCCCCGGCCCTATTTTTTTGTTCTTTTGCAGCTTGGCTCAAGAGACTAGGGGAGAGGAGTGTGTTTTGACTGACGTGACCACCAAGACAACATGTAGCCCTGGGGAAGATTATTTCCCAAAAGGAGAGAAAGAAAAAGACTGCTATCAGAAAAGAGGGAGGATGGATACAGGACAGGGAAAAAGCACAACCAGGCCTTCAGCAAACACTCTCCTTAATGATTCCCAGTGGAGAGTGTTCTGTTGGCTCGAGGGCAAGTAAACGCAGCTTATATGCTGTTTTACGTATCTGTTTCCAGATTGCTGGAACCTCGTTTGTGGAAGATTTTTGAAATATAGCACAGCATAAGGGTATCTGTCGATACAGTTTCTTACTTAAATCCTCACAGCCTTGCCCCATTACTGCTTTTGCTGTCATGGTTATATAACAATATTTTCAATAGTGAAACCCCAAAAAGAGGCTTCTTATACTTCTCTGGTCAATGGTATGTTTTCCATACCCGTTCGGGAAATGGACAGCACCTTTTTTGGAAACTTGCGGTGTATAGGATCTGAATTCCAGGCAGAATGGAAGTTGTCACCCACTGCTGGTATTCAGTGTGCCCAGCTCCTGCCCTCCTTGGCAGTGTTCATCCGGGAACCCAGAGAATTGATGGTTATCTTTTAGTAATAGCCCTTTCCTGGGCTCGTCTGTCTAGGTGTTCAGACAGCCCTGGGAAGATGCTTTGTACAGGTTATTTTTTGTAATCCTTAACCTTCTTTAGGGAAGCTGGGGTGCAGCTGAAGTCAAAGGCCCGGCTGGCTGGAAGCCTACCTCTCCTCACACATTCCTGCCTGCCGTGGCCCTGCATTCCCCCGCCCCAGTGGGCAGGGCAGTCAAAGCCCAGGCAACAGAGGCCAGCAGGTCATCACCCTTGTGTTGCTGGCATCCCTAGCCTATAGCCACAGCAGGCTTGTCCCATTCCCAGCCACCAAGAGACTAAGCAGCCACCTTTGAATTCCAACGTGACTCCCGACGGCGGGGCCCAGCCCAGCCTGGCCCAGCCCAGCCACATACGTGGGCAGCTCCCCTCTCTGAGCTCTCCAAGGACCCCGCCCACCCTCATCCCAACAGTTTTTCTTTCTTTGTTTTTTTGTTTGAGATGGAGTCTCTGTCACCCAGCCTGGAGTGCAGTGGCACGATCTCGGCTCACTGCAAGCTCCGCCTCCCAGGTTCACTCCATTCTCCTGCCTCAGCCTCCCTTGTAGCTGGGACTACAGGGACCCGCCACCACGCGTGGCTAATTTTTTTGTATTTTTAGTAGAGACGGGGTTTCACCATCTTAGCCAGGATGGTCTCGACCTCCTGACCTTGTGATCCGCCTGCCTCAGCCTCCCAAAGTGCCGGGAGTTTTTCTTCATCTTAGAAGGCACCAACATAAGTCCTGCTGCTTCCACAGATCATCGCCAGGAAATGAAACATTCTGTCCTGCATATGTGGCTTTCTTTGCAGGAACCCCCCGTTCTCATTAGACCTGGTAGAGGGAAAACAGTCCCAATATGATCATCCTTGTATGGGAAATTTTAAACATCTGAATTTTTTGTTGAATTTTCTCAACCTCATCAAGGACAATGACAGCATGTGTGGACTTATTTAATGCATTACTATGAATTAAACCACAATAGCTTTCAAAATTGAACTTCCTTAACTGTCCACCACCCTTACCCATCTGAGAGCTGATGCTAGGATTCTAGGAAAGAATGCTGCTTTCAGAATTTGCTGTGAATACACTTTGGTGGAGTAAAAGGAGGGAATCAGTTGGGTAGAAAGGAAAGATTTCTCCATATTCCAACAATGTGCAAAATAAGTGTAATTAGATTAAAAGAGTTGTCCAAGTTGCTATTAAATTAAGAGATGCTTCTGTATACTTGG
Organism: Theropithecus gelada; assembly: GCF_003255815.1. Lineage (NCBI taxonomy): Eukaryota > Metazoa > Chordata > Mammalia > Primates > Cercopithecidae > Theropithecus > Theropithecus gelada. The sequence continues at coordinate 82,646,699 of NC_037675.1, read as the reverse complement.
TTGTGATCTAATTTCACAGCAATATATTGAGAAGAATTTAGGACATAGTTTGAAGGCAGAGTCATCTCTGAATCTTATTTCCAGCTCTACCACTTAATGGCTGTGTGACCTCGGGCAATTTACTTAACCCTCTCAGAGAAACCTAATTTTTCTCATCTATAAAATAGGGTTATTAATATCTAGTTCATTCAGAATGAAATGAGATAATGCTTTTAAGGGCTTAGCGCAGTATCTGGCCTGTAATAAAATGTCCCATAAATGATAGCTGTATCATTGCATCGGTGGCACACAATTTAAAAACATTGAATGGATTCATTTTCAAGTAATTTAATTTTTACTGTTATATGTATCTTACTTAAATTCATTTCCTAAAATTAGTGCACATTTTTCAATTTTCCAAAGCTTTACTCTTTAGAAATAACCACTGAAATATGTTATGTCTGTGAAACAGAGCAAAACAAATACTTCACTATCTAATGTTTTCCTTGGAGAGCGGGTGTGTATGTCCTCACTCTCTGAGATTGAAAAGTCCTGGCCAGACCAATAAAGAACATTGGAATTGTTTGTTTGTGGAAACTGGGATAACTAAGGGGCTGTTTCAGTTACATAATTAAGGCAAGGCCATTTCATGTTGTTTATCTATAGCTAGTTGCAATATGGGGGTTCTTACAGCTCAATCCCCCTCTACCCCTGTCACCCTGCAAACTTGGTCTTGTGTTTTGGGGACCATGAGGTTATGACTCAGACAAAGTGGTTAAGAACACTCTGGGGTCAGACTGCTAGGTTCAGTTTTTTTTTGTTTTTTTTTTGAGACAGAGTTTCGCTCTGTCCCCCTGGCTGGAGTGCAGTGGCACAATCTCAGCTCACTGCAAGCTCTGCCTCCCGGGTTCATGCCATTCTCCTGCCTCAGCCTCCTGAGTAGCTGGGACTACAGGCACCTGCCACCACGCCCGCCTAATTTTTTGTATTTTTAGTAGAGACGGGGTTTCACCTTGTTAGCCAGGATGGTCTCAATCTCCTGACCTCGTGATCCGCCCACCTCGGCCTCCTGCTAGGTTCAGTTTTTAGCTTTGCCACTTTCTAGCTGTGACTGTGGGTAGCTCATTTTACCTCCCTAAGCCTTACCTTCCTCAACTATAAAACGAAGGTAACATTCTGACCTCAAAGGATCCTAATGAAGACTCAAAGAGAGAATCTGTGTAAAGGATTTAACATTGAGGCCAGGCGCGGTGGTTCATGCCTGTATTCCCAGCACTTTGGGAGGCCCAGGCGGGAGGATCACAAGGTCAGGAGATCAAGACCATCATGGCTAACATGGTAAAACCCCGTCTCTACTAAAAATACAAAAAATTAGCTGGGCATGGTGGCAGGTGCCCGTAGTCCCAGCTACTCGGGAGGCTGAAGCAGGAGAATGGCGTGAACCCAGGAGGCGGAGGTTGCAGATGAGCCAAGATTGCGCCACTGCACTCCAGCCTGGGTGACAGAGTGAGACTCCGTCTCCAAAAAAAAAAAAGATTTAACATTGAACGAGTCATAGGGTGCTTCAATGCTTCCTATATGGCAGATGAATGACAGTGGTGTTTTCAGTGGTTATGGTCATAGAACTAAGCTCTGACTCTTTTTCCTCAAAAATCTCAATAACAATTCTCGAGTGAAAATCAAACCCGAAGTTTGCCATCACGAGTATAGTGGAATTACCCATAGATGTATAGAATTAAGGAGCAGCAAGGGACTGTGCCTGGCATTGTCCAGTCCACCATGTTGTACTGTTTCCTCGTACCCTAATCTCCCCACTTTACAGAGGAGGAATTGAGGCCTGGAGACTATAAAGGACTTGAGGGCAGGAGCTCTGCTGCTTGGTAGGGGAGCTGGAAGTCCAACCCAGGTGTTCTGCTGGTTGGTGTTTTGCCCAGTGTTCCATATGCCTCACTAATACCTGTGTGCTATTTATAAAGTCTGTCATTTACATATATCATTCACGCACAAAAGCATGCCAAAAGCATTTTGAAACTATGAAATGCTATTAAGAAAATCAGTTCATTCGTCAAAGAAAAGCAATGATTTGCTCCAGGAAGCTGTCATTGATATTTTATTAGGTGCCAAGTACTGATCCCTTCTATTCCATTCTTTACATCCTTACCCCTTATTTCTTAGTGTTTGGGCTGTGTTCACATCTCACTCTCACCCGAGCAGGCAGAATGGCCCCTGTTTCTCAGGCCTTGGGTTTTATTGCTGGGATACCAGGCTGCTAGAATCCGATGGAGTTATATCAAGGGGCTGAGGCACACAGAGCGTGAATTCTGCTGAGCCGGGCGGATCCTATTGCTCAACACTGGACCCGCTGAAAGCCTGCCAGGTGCTGAGCCCACAGGCCTCCTTTATTACTGAAGTGGCTCCTTTGGCTGCTCCTTCCACTTTCTCCCCAAATAATCTGATCTCTCGATTGTCTTTCTTTCATAGCTTCCGGTCACCCACACTGTTTCTTTTGCCACCTTGAACTCGGCTCTGACCGGGAAGTGCCTTCCAGATTTGCCAATCGTGTGAATGTCGAGTTCAGCATGCCCACAACTTCTGCCTCCAAAGCCAGCGTGAGATCTATCTCCGTGGAAGACAAGACTGATGTCAGGAAGTGGGTCAATTATTCTGCACACTACAGCTACCAGGTAGCCTTGGGAAGCATCTGGCTAATGCTTCCAAGTCCATTTGTTCACCCCACTACCCTCCCTCTCTTATTCCTTTAGCCATGCTTCCTGTGTGCTCGCCTCGTAACCTCTTACTGCCTTAGAGGAAGTTCCGCCTACATAGCTGTGGATGCGTCTGCTCTGATTTAAATGCATCATCTGGCTAGTGGATGAGAGAAAGGTTGGAAAAAAATAAAGAGGCTCATCAAAGAGAATATAATGTCTTTCTGTCATTATGAGCAATGACAACAAAAAGAATAATGGGGGCCGGGCACAGTGGCTCACACCTGTAATCCCAGCACTTTGGGAAGTGGAGGTGGGCCGATTACTTGAGTTCAGGAGTTCAAGACCAGCCTGGCCAACATGTAAAAGTAAAAAGTACAAAAATTAGCCGGGCATGGTGGTATGTGCGTGTAGTCCAGCTACTCAGGAGGCTGAGGAGGGAGGATCACTTGAGTCAGAGAGGTTGAGGCTGCAGTGAGCCGTGATTGCACCACTGTACTCCAACCCGAGTGACAGAGCCAGACTGTGTCTCAAAAAAAGAAAAAGGATAATGGGGTAAAGTTATTATTCATTTGCAATATAATTGATGTTACCGAGTAGTGAGCTTGGAAGTAGAGGAGAGAAAGCGCTATCCCAAAGCATATGTTTCAGTTAGAGTTGATGAAGTGGACCTGAACGAAGTTAGGACACGTATGACCGGGGTACTGGGCTGTAACAGGACAAAACTCAAAAGCCAAGCAAACGTTTATAATAGTAACAGGATCAGGGCTGTGGAAGGAATCAAGAAACTTAGAGTTTTCTGACATAAACAGAAAGCGATACATTCCTGGGGAGTTAGAAATTCAATAGGAGATTAAATGCCAATGATTGGAAAGGGAGTTTGTTAAAGAAGGATTTTGCAAAGTCGTTTTCTATTTATAATAATATCCTTGGATTTATATGGTGATTTATTGTTCCTCTAAATGTTTCCTTAGTTGTGTGGGCTAAAATATTTAACTACCAAAAGGAACAAACACTCCATCTTGTGGCGAGGAAAAAAATAGCACTTCCCTCAAACCTGACTCTTGAGTGTTGAATCATTACCCTGTATGTAGGTCAAGCATCATAAATATCCAACGTGGTGCTGAGAGGAGCAACTTGAACCCTGAACTCGAAGAACTCCTTGCCTGAGCTGTCAAAGATTTCCGTTGAGATGTATTACTTTCAAAGATTAATCTATTAATTTATTGATAATTACAGCGACAGTATGTTGCAGAAGATATGGTAGAACTGTAAACACTCCAGTATTTATCAGTTTGGAGGTTTTCTAAAGAGAGAAAGTATTGGAGGTGGCCAGGTGCTGTGGCTCATACCTGTAATCCCAGACCTTTGGGAGGCCAAGGCCAGTGGATCATTTGAGGTCAGGAATTCAAGACCAGCCTGGCCAACATGGTGAAACCCTGTGTCCACTAAAAATTCAAAAATTAGCCAGGCGTGGTGGTGCGTGCCTGTAATCTTAGCTACTCTAGAGGCTGAGGCAAGAGAATCACTTGAGCCTGGGAAGTGGAGGTTGTGGGTGAGCTGTGAGCCAAGATTGCACCGCTGCACTCTAGTCTGGGTAACAGAATGAGACCCTGTCTCAAAAAACAAACAAACAAACAAAAACAAGTATTGAGGGGGTGCAAACAGTCAATTACAAAGGAATTAATTCATTTGATAAATCTTTGTCGATTGCCCGCTGTATTCCTACATTACTGCATAAAATATTGAACAAGATCCTGCCTGTCTTGTGGAGCCCATGGTATAGTAGAGCCAGACAGGTGTGCAAGGTACAGTGGAGATATTCACAGGGAGAAGTACCTGATTCTACGCAGTAAGTCAAAAATAGCTTCACAGAAGGGGTGACCTTTGACCAAATGTACAAGGCAAAGAATAAGAATTTTCCTGGTGGACCATGAGGGAAAGGGAATTACAGACCAATCAAAGAACATGTACAAAGAGAGAGACATGATATACTCAGGGCCAGTAGCTCCAATGTGGCTAAAGCCCAAAATGTTAGCAAAATTACAAGAAATCTCAAAGCACCTATGGAGTTTTGGTTTATTTATTTATTTGCATGCTTTTCTCTTCTTTTTGATCTTTATCTCCAACTTCTATTCTTGGCAGGTGGAAATTGAGCAAAAAAGGAGTTTGAAGCCGGACTTTGAAGGAGATGAAATGGACAATCCCAAGGAGTGTGGAGTGCAGTGACAAAGCCTTGCGGGAAGGAATCCTAATCCCAGGGTCATAATAGGGTGTCTTCCTGAGTAGCTGAAGTTTCAGTCAATACCTGCTGTGGCCACTCCATGTTGGGAACAGTGTACCAGATCTTCCTGTTTGCAGTTACTTGTATGTTACCAGGAAACCATGAGAATGGTGGCTTTTGGAGAGGCTCTTGGGTTCTGGTCATGCCTAAAGCACGTGGTTCACCTGACTGTTGGAGCTTACTGTATAATTAAGCCTCCTTGTCTTGTCTCTGCTTATCTCACAGCACTGGTATGTGGTTTGTTGTGACTGTTACAGTCAGGAAAAGAACCTCCCACATCAGTGTTAGCACGATTCCCTTCTGATGTTCATCTGTCACTCGCGTAAGTTTCCGGAAAAGGCAGTCTTGAGAAGTTAATTAAGAATCCATCTCTTTCACTCCGTCTAGAAAAGGCTCAGAAAAGGTACAAAACAAATTTCCTCTTTGGGTCTTACTAGACCTTTTTGAGGTGTCTCCATTCTTTAAATGTTGAGTTTCCAAGACATTTCCCTTCTGGCTCTAGACTGTTTAGACTGGAACACTTTTTCCATCTCTCTAAGGTTTCAGTCACAGGATTTGCTATCCTGAGTCACAATAGACAATGGAAAAAGGCACAATAGGAGACTTTTTAATTCGTGAATGGACCCACATTCTGCAAAATGGCTGTTGAGGGGAAGCCAAAATTAAGCTTAGTTTTCTTCACTCTGGAGAAAAGAGACATTAAATGTAAGATGATGTTCAGTTCAAGAGGTAGATTTAATCTCAGCGAATTCCCAAATTCACACTGAAAAATACAGTCCATTTCTGATTCCTGAAACAAATATCTATAATACCTCAGGCATTTGTAAGGGGTGTTTGGGAGTTCTTTTTATACCTCATGACCAATAAACAGTTGCATGTCCCTTTAACCCAGACTTTATAGGAAATTTAAGCTGCAAAGATAATTTTTAAAGCTGTTTTAAAATTAAGCTTGAATGAGCTTTCCCCCAAAATTCAGAGTTTGATAATCACAGTATTGTAATGGATTGAAAAGGCATCTCTAGGATAGAGACAGGGAAAAGCCATATTTTTCTAATGTTGGGAACATTATATCCTGATTCCAAGAGTCAGAACACTCACTCCATCTTCCTTTTCTTCATCTGTTTCTGGGACACTTAATCTTTTCCTTCATCCATTCCTACTCACCTCTTCTTGTTTGTATCTTGGTGTTTTCTCCCATGAAGAATAGAGTAGGGGGACAGAAAGCACACTTTGTCAGATTTGTAGATGATGTAGAAATGAACAATATCTCCAGTTTTTGGCTGATGGATTCAAGATTAATGTATTCAATGAACAATCATTGGATTCTAAATATGTATTGACACTGGGATATAGAAATAGTTACAGTATTATGAAATATCTGAACTAAGACTGAAAGTAAAAGAATGATTGAATAGGCATTAATGAGAAACCCTATATTCCGGGTTTTTTAAATGCAAAGTACAGAGTGGAGTGTGTATTTATGGATGTGTGTGGTGTTGATGGGAATAGTGTTAGGAAGACCTGGTTTCACAGTACTTTATAGAGAAATATTTCCTTACAGAAATGGAGGTTCAGTGTTGACTCAGAAATACATCATGGCTATTCAGAAAACTAATGTGTTCAGCTGGTATTAATAAAAGCCTTGCATGCTTTCATTAACCCTCCCTCTAGTCCATATCTAAATGGAGGGTTGACTTCAATTATGGGTATCATATTTTAAGACAGACATTAATAAGTTGATTGTGTCCACAGGCAGGTGACCAGGGTTGTAAAGGGTCTGATGATACACGAACAAAGGGATAGCTTCCCTGAAGGAACAGAAGGTATAGCTGGAAAGGGAGTGCAGACAAGGAGGGAATGATATAATAGCTGCCTCGAAATTTCTGTTGAGCTATAAAAAGGAAGAGGAATTAGACTTATTCTGTGTAGCTTCAAAGGGCAAAAATAAGAACAAAGAGGAACTTCACAGATGACAAATGTTTGCTTCAATATAAGGAAGAATTTTCTAATAAGAGTTGTTCTAAAGAGGAATAGACTCAAGTTAGCAAAATTTTCTGTTCCTGTGAATGCCCAATGGTTAAAATAACCACCTATCCCACGTGCTGTGAAAGGCAATCTTACATTGGATTTGCTCTATATGTCTACCAAGATTCCTTCTAAATATAGGTTTAGTCTCAATAGTAATAAGACTCTCTAACTTCATTTGTCTTTTTCTTCAGAAGTGGTTTTTCATGCTCTTTGAAATACAGTGGAGTTCCTTTGAGGTTTTTATCAAGGGATTTCAAAGCGTATCTCTTCCCCTGTTGTACTAAAGGCTTTTGAGATTGATTCCTCATAGAACATCTAAATGGACTGGAGAGTTGGCAAGGGAAATGAAGCTCATCCCAGCACCTTCCTTAGTCACTAAGGCTTAGCACTCCGTCAGGATCTCTGCCTCATCTGCTAGCATCACATGTGGATTGCTTGTTGGAACTTATTTTCCCCCGCCATGGTAAATTCTCATTTCCGGTGTACATGCACCTGGACTTTTTTTTTTTTTACCAAGAGTTGGGAAAAATCCTTCTATGTTATCTATATTCTGCAAGCAAATTATTATTATTATTATTATTATTATTATTAAGACAGAGTTTTGCTCTTGTTGCCCAGGCTGGAGTGCAATGGTGCAATCTTGGTTCATTGCAACCTCTGCCTCCCGAGTTCAGGCAATTCTTCTGCCTCAGCCTCCTGAGAGTAGCTGGGATTACAGGCGCCCATCACCATGCACCACTAATTTTTGTATTTTTAGTAGAGACAGGGTTTCACCATGTTGGCCAGGCTGCTCTCAAATGCCTGACCTCAGGTGATAAGCCTGCCTCAGTCTCCCAAAGCTCTGGGATTACAGGTGTGAGCCACCATACCGGACCCATAAATTGTTATTAATTTTTAAAAACCTAACATCTTAATTTCATCAAATTTGTTTTCCCTCCACTGTTTTTAGGAAACTGATTATGGGTAGCATTTAGGGGCTTGGGGATTATAATACTATATATTTTTAGATGTAAGGAGTGTTTTACTAGTTTTAAATAACTTCTATAGAAAACACAAGTGGGCTATGTAATAGCCTACATAGAAAACAGTTGGGCAAATTACCAGTGGATGTGCAGATTCTACTTTTGCCACCCTGAACCTGGACTTTTATTTTCCTTTTGTGGTCACAATCTTTATCAATAATGTGAAAATAGTAAAAATGAATTCATTTTACCAGTATATAGTATTACTCTTAGAACATAAATTCGATATCACATGGTATCAAGAGCTGTGCTTTCTTTTGAGTCTAGGGCCTGCTTTTTGACTTTATAGCAAAAAGATAAGAAATGTACTCATTTTGACATGTCAGACAAGACAACGTGAGGCACTTTGTGGGGATACCATTAGATCCCCCTTGCCTGCTCTTGCAGACATAGTACTAGTTATTCCTTATCAAAAGTTTGCGTTTCATTCATATTAAATATTATCTGGACAGTTTCATTTTTTTCTATTTGGCTCTTCCCTTAGGACTGTGCCTTCTTGCATTATTGGCAGGGTTCATAATCCTTGAGAACACTGTTTGATTTAAAATATTTTTTATTTGAAATGAGACTGATTTCTATTCAAATCCAGTAGCTGGGAGTAAGAGGTTATTTCCCTAGAAACTTATGTTTCTGAGAAATGGGATCCATGAAAGCAAGGAATGTATATAATTTTTTGTGTTTCCAACACCTAGCACAAAGCTTGGAATATAATAGGGTGCAGCCACCTTAAATGCTTGCCGATAGGGCAAACGTATCCTCATGAAATAAAGGAAAATGAGTATGGATTCAATAAGAATACTGACCCTGAGACTCTAAGGCTACTTAACCCTTATCATCAGCTACTCATAATAAAGCCAGCAAGCATGCTTTTATTTCCTGAAGGACTTAAATATTTTCCTTTCCTTTTATTCCTGCCTCCAGAGTCGAGTAATAAAACCTGTCAGCACTTAGGCACTTAATATGCTGCTGAATTTGAACTACAATGTACCTCATTCACATTGAAAAACATTTTTGTGCCCAAAAGCATAGTAGCATAGATGCTGTCCATAGTCACGGTGATTGATTGCTTTGTTCCTGCAAGTCAAACAGATCTATGAGCCTGGGCCTTGCCCATTTCAATGGTCAGTAGGAAAAGAAAGCATTTGATAAGAGTGCACAACCAGTCTTCAAGCACTAGGTCTTTGTTCTTCCAGCATTAACCACTGACCGTTACTGTGCATTTATTTTGTCACCACAGTGAGACGGAGGTCTGAGATAGTAAGGTTGAAATTTGTGAGATAAAATCATGATTTCAGAGGTGATATATATTTCACCATAAGTTTAGTGGTGGGAAAACAGAGTGAGCTGAAGTTTTTTCTTAAAAGCCTTGGGAATATTAAATTGGTTTAAGTAGGAAGCACTACCATCCAGCCTACTTATAGAAATTCTCCCAGTTGGAATGACAACTGTAACTCTTCTAAAAACGAGGATTATATGTTAATTCCAGCATATCTAGACCTTAGTCAAGGATGTCCAATCTTTTGGCTTCCCTGGGCCACATAGGAAGAAGAATTGTCTTGGTTGGGCCACACATAAAATACACTAACACTAACAACAGCTGATGAGCTTTCAAAGCATGCCTAGTGTTTTTTTTCTTTTGAGACGGAGTCTCACTCTGTCACCCAGGCTAGAGTGTAGTGGCACAATATTGGCTCACTGCAACCTCCGCCTCCCGGATTCAAGTGATTCTCCTGCCTCAACCTCCCGAGTAGCTGGGACTACAGGCATGTACCACCACGCCTGGCTAATTTTTATATTTTTAGTAGAGATGGGATTTCACCATGTTGGCCAGCTGGTCTTGAACTCCTGACCTCAGGTGATCCACCCACCTCAGCCTTCCAGAGGGCTAAGATAACAGGCATGAGCTGCCGTGCCTGGCCAAAATAGCATGTTTTAAGAAAGTTTATGAATTTGTCATGGGCCACATTCAAAACCGTCATGGGCCAAGGGGTGGACAAGCTAGCCTTAGGTCATGTCCAGAATGCAATTTAACAGGAGTTAAATTTCAACAAAACTAACAAAAAATTAAATCCACAAAAAATATCATTTGGTAAATGCATTGTCCACACACTTTACTACCAAGTCCTATTCAAACCATGACAATTCTTTACATAAAATGAGAGCATTCTCACCAAGTTCCTAAAGATGATTTCTAAACATTACCAACGTCTAAGTGCTAATTCCCCACAAATCACCATTTCTTATCTTTTTTAAATGAGACTGGCTTTAGATATCATGACTCATATTTATGTGTTTAAGGAATTAAAGGAGAAGGAGATGTATAAGGCAACCACAAATGTAGAAAGCAAATGTACATATTAGTAATATTCTCCCATGTATTAACTAAAACAAGAATGTGAGATTTTTACATTTCTTCTAGTGTGCCTTAGCAAATCTGCTGGAGAAAGTCTAGTTGCTTTAAGAATTGAAAAAAAAAATGTCTCTCTCAACTTGGCAATTCTAAGCCTGTAAAGGCAGAAACTATCCATAGTAATGAGTTTGGTAGTGCCTGGAGAAAGGCACTACCAAACTCATTGTTACATCATTACATCATTGGATCATTACATCATTGGATCATTACATCATTGGATGTAACAAAAGCTATTAAGAGAACAGACTAAAAAAAGAATTTCAATATGAAAAAGTAAAATCTAGAGAGATGACAAATCAGCATTGGGTACCAAGCCTCAAAATACTTGAACTAGAAGCCATCTCTTAAAAGTAAGAAGCCCTAGGAAAAAATAAAGATTGCATAGTAAAAAGGGATAGACGCCAGGATTAATTCAAGTCAACAAATATTTATCAAGTGTCTACTCTGGTCAGGTGCTGTGTTAGCAGCCAGCTTCCCTAAAGGGAGGAAAGGCTAGATATGAGGACATTGAGGATTGTTTATATAAAGTCACTCACAGGCATGCCATAATGGATTTATTAAGGGGAAATTGGGGTTTCTGTGAATCTTTAAAGGACATAGCCATGGAGACAATCACTATGTTAAGTAAGTTGCTGTTTTCCCAATTGGGCTTCAGTTACCTGAGACAAAAAAGTAAGGAAGTTGGATTAATTGTTTCTTCAAGTCCTTTCCAGCTCTAAAGTTATGGGTTATTTTACAAAATATCCGTTGGTGCCACCTTTCATGACTATTCCTATGTTTATAAGAACCAAGAAATTTAAATTTTGAAGGTTGGAAAACTCAGCTGGTCCATCTTTTTCTTTTTCACATTTTTTTTTTTTAATAATTTCCCCAGACAACAGAAACAGACAACCTTCCAAATCCTCTATTTTGCAGTTGTCTTCCACACACAGATTTAAAAAGAGGATGAAAGAGGGTGGTGAAGATCAGGTGGAATGCGTCTTTGGAAGTTCCACCGGCATCATGCATCAGAACAATGGTGTGAGCATGAAGAGGCACAGACAGGTCTCCAAAATGGATGTTAGGATTTGGGTGCTACTTGACACAGAAGTAGGTCTAACCCTCCAGGTTCTGGGGATGCTAGGATAATCAATGAGGTATATATATATATGTCATTTTGTATAAAATGTTGTGAAAATTGAAGGAAGACACTCAGTAAACATCCTGAGACTATTTGTAAGTTATGGCAAAACCAGATGAGAGAAAAGGGACAGTCCCCTCCTCATCCTCATTGTCTCTTAGTAACATCAAATTGTAGTTAAAAAAAAAAATTAACTATGTACAAGCTACAAAATAGCATCTCTTTTGTGGTATGTTTGAGTGTATAATTTTAGTTTCTTTTCTGGTTGTCCTTGTGGTAGTCAGATGTGTTGGACTGATTCCAGCTGGACAGAGTAAGGAATTCCAGCATCCTCTTCCTGTTTGCTTGTGTTCTCCCACAGATCAAACCCTCAGTTCTAGTTCGGGATGCCATCTAGCCCCACACTGTGACTGAAGCCTCAAGCACTGTTGCGCCTCCTTGTGCTTTGGATCAGCAACCCCAGTGGTGTTCTACCAGAGCAGTTCAGGGAAAGCATATGTACAGTCAGGTCCCAACAGCAAACTGTTGGATGTGAAAGTTCTAAAGTATAGGGGTGAAGGAAGAGAAGGATATGAACTCCTCTGACCTTAAGCCAGCATTCATTTAACTTTTATATCTACTTGCCAAGAGAACCTGGAGAAAACTACCATATTCAAGAGATTAATCAAAATCAGTGGTCTAGCCAGGTGGTGACAGAGAAGCACCATTCCTCACCCTCCATTCTTGTAATGTCTGTAATAAATTTCAATGTGTCAGGATGAATGAACCCAAGATCCAGTGAATGATTCAGCTGATCCAAGCTTTGCATTTTCCATCACTCATCATCCATCCTCATTCAGTGTAACCTCTTGCACTATTGTGGCTAATTTTATGTAAAACCAGTTTTTTTTTTTCATATGTGCCTATGTAATAAAGTCTACACACTGGCTATCTCTGCAGAGGTGAGGTTTTGTTTTTAGTTGTTCTACTGATTATGTCCTTTTTCGAGCTATGAAAATGAATTATTAATAAATTTTTGAACAAAGTGTCACTATGCCAGATTTAATGAGGTCAGACATATGAAGAGTAATGCTTATTAATATAAGGCCTGTCACCCAGCTTATATGGTTAGTGATCATAAACTGACAAATTAACAAATGACCTGTTTAATTATCCTATTTAAATTTATCATAGATATAATTTAGTCAATTAAAGATAGGTTGGCTGGACCCCGTGGCTCATGCCTGTAATCCCAGCACTTTGGGAGGCTGAAGTGGGTGGATTACGAGATCAAGAGATCGAGACCATCCTGGCCAACATGGTGAAACCCCATCTCTACTAAAAATACAAAATTAGCTGGGCGTGGTAGTGCATACCTGTAATCCCAGCTACTCGGGTGGTTGAGGCAGGAGAATTGCTTGAACCTGGGAGGCGGAGGTTGCAGTGAGCCAAGATCATGCCACTGCACTCCAGCCTGGGCAACAAGAGCGAAATCCCATCTCAAAAAAAAAAAAAAAAAAAAAAGTTTATTTGCATTCCAATTTTGTGCCTGATTCTGAGAAAACAAATAAAAATGGTTACAATCCTTAAGGTTTTCTTGGAGATACGTACATAAACATATAAGTGAGAAATATAAATGAGCACATAATCAAATAATAAGTTTGCATTATGTTCCTGACATATTGTCAGTGCTTAACAAATACTTGTTCAATTGATTGATGAATCCAGATTACTAATGTCAACATAACTTGCATGGGAAAAAATCAGTATGGACTAAAACACTTGGGAAATTTTCACAGGAAAGATGGCCGTCAGCTGAGACCTGGAGGTGGGGTAAAATTTGGCTCAGCCATGAGAAGGGAATGTAGGGTAGGGAAAAAAAGAGTAAAAGTGGTATGTTGGGCTAGCAGGAGATCAGATTGACCTGGGTGAAGGATTCATGAACATCCAGAGATAAAACTGATGGTTAAGCCAAGCTATGGTAGGGATGTATCCAGCCTGAGGTGGAACTCAATCTACTAAATGCAATGAAGCAATTTTTGAATCTTGGCAGTAAAGCATTATTCTAGAAAAACTAGTCTGTCAATACCATGCTGAGCATTTTGGACTTTAGGAAAAGATTAAAGGCAAGGAAAATAATTTATAGCTTTTTTGGAGTAAACAAGGCAAAAAATAAAGCTTTGTGTTTTATTTAGCTCAAAGCAACCGGAATCATTTTATTGTAAAATACAATCATGTACAAGGGAGAACTCAGACCAGGTCAGTGGCCTCCTGCTTTCAAGAGATCTCTGTCATTAGCAGAACACGGAGAATAGTCTAGCCTAGTCAGTACCAGATCACATAATATCAGGTACACAAAAGAGATACTAGCCAAATAAGAGCATAATATTAAGTTGGATATTCTGGAGACTATTCTCCTTCCCACTATTCTTCTATCCTTACCTGTCCAGAGTCCCCTTGAACAAGTTGTGAGAACTAATTACCTAGGTTCCCCATTGTCACAAGGCTTTGGTCTTCTAGGGTCCCCTTTTCCTTTAATATCCCAGGATAATAACTATCTGAGTAGCTGCTTGAAGCCAGGCATGCACCCCAGTGTTCCTCAGGATTTGGGTAGGGCAAGTTGAGGGCCAGAGGAAGTAAAGAGGAGAGTTTAAATGTCCCCAGTGTTATTTGTCCCTTCTCTTTCCAAACTCCTCTCATCTCCTCCTTGATTTCCTCCAACTATCACCTCTCTCTTCCTTGATCTGGGGCAGATTTCGCTCTTCCCCAGATTTAATCATATTAGCTAACATTTACATAACGCATACACTCCGGGGCAGCCACTGGCACTAAGTATTTAAGGCATATTATTTAATAAAGGTAGCTCCCTCTCCATTCTGCAAGGCACTAATAATTCAAGGCTGTGGGTATAACAGATACTTACTGAAGATTAGCAATCACTGATGAAAATCTACAGCACAAAAATAAGAACGAATTTTAAACTGATTATCATGGTTTGCACCAATTGCTGACGGCCACACCCAACGCGAGCCTCGCGGATCTTTGGGCAGCACGTTTGCTCCTCCTCTGCTCCAGGATGATCGGCCAGAAGACCCAGAGACCCTCTACTTCTTCTCCTAAGCCTCACCAGGGAGCGACATTCCCATAGCCCCAAGCCAGGCATGCGGCCCTCACCACTAAGCCGGGCACAGTTGTTCCACATCCAGACAATTAAGGCTGCGGCGCTACTCAGGCTCGCGGCCCACACCAGGCCTGTGGTCTTTGGTGAGAGCTGGAAGAAACACCTCAAAGGAGAGTTCGGAAAACTGTATTCTATAAAACGAATGGGATTTGTTGCAGAAGAAAGACAACATTACACTGTTTATCCTCCCCAACACTAAGTCTTCACCTGGACCCAGATACGTGACATAGGAGGTGTTAAGGTTGTCATCCTGGGATAGGACCCATATCACAGACCCCATCAAGCCCACAACGCTGCTTTAGTGTCCAAAGACCTGTGCGACCTCTGCCTAGTTTGGAAAACATTTATGAAGAGCTGCCTACAGACAGATGGTTTGGATCATCCTGGCCATGCAGATTTATCTGGGTGGGCCAAAAAAGGTGTTCTATTCACTGTCTTCACTGTGCAGACCCATCAAGCCAATTCTCCTAAGAGAGGCTGGGAGCATTTGCCAATGCAGTTGTGTCCTGGCTAAATCCGAACTAAATGGCCTTGTCTTCTTGCTGCGGGCTCTGATACTCAGGAGGAGGGCAGTGCCATTGATAGGAGGTGGCACCGTGTACTGCAGGTGGCTTCTCTCTTCCGGTTGTTGGTGTATAGAGAGTTCTTTGGATGCAGACACTTATTCCAGGACCAATGAGCTGCTGCCGAAGTCCAACAAGAAGTTCACAGACTAGAAGGAGCTGTGATCCTCAACTAAGGGGTGGTCTGTCTCCACTGGTGGTTTTTGAGAAGCTGCTGTTAAAGTATTTGTCATTTACGAAGTCGAATTGAACATTTCTGAATTAACCCGTAAGTACTTTGCATAAGGGGGCAAAGCTTCCATTAAAGCAGCCATGAAGCAGGCTGCCCAGGAATGGCAGCTTCAGCCAGCCAGACACAGCAAAGGCGCCTCTTTGACCAAATGTCTTTCTCTGCAACATGGCTTCAGCCCAAAATACGCAAACTTCTCAGGAGACAGGTGAGGTCAAATATTCACTTGGCTCTCTTTACCACCTTTAGTTTTATGTTTAAGCGGGGAGATTGCACTTGTCGGTACAGCCCTAGTATTGTACCTGCTGCTACTAGGTTTTGCCTGGTTAGACTTCCAGTTACAAGGTGTTGGGGTGCTTTTGCTTAGAAAGGAACCCTTTTCAATGGCCAGGCACGGTGGCTCACGCCTGTAATCACAGGACTTCGGGAGGCAGAGGCGGGTGGGTCACGAGGTCAGGAGATCGAGACCATCCTGGCTAACATAGTGAAACCCCATCTCTACTAAAAAAAAAAAAAAAAATGTAGCCAGGCAAGGTGGCGGGCACCTGTAGTCCCAACTACTCAGGAGGCTGAGGCAGGAGAATGGCGTGAACCCGGGAGGCGGAGCTTGCAGTGAGCCGAGATGGCGCCACTGCACTCCAGCCTGGGTGACAGAGCGAGACTCCATCTCAAAAAAAAGAAAGAAAGAAAGGAACTCTTTCCCCAGCCTGGCTGGCATTCCAGTCCCAGCCCGGCACACTGCCCACTTACTTGATCATTCAAGGAGCCCTCAGGTCCTCCATAAAGGAAGCATGAGGATGTTCTGCAGGTTTCCAGAAATCTAGCCCAGAAATTGGTGCTCAATTTCCTAATTGCAGGGGAGGTGAAGTTTCCTAAGGAAAAGTCTGTGGTATGAGCCTTAACAGATAGGGGCTGAGAAAAGTGACCTGGGTCTTGTTATTCTTCGGTTGTTTTATGGAATAAGCAGTGGAATTTGAACAAGGAAGAGGAGAAAAGGGATTTTTCTTAAATGTGGGGGTGAGCTTCTCCTAGAGTAATCTTGAGTTGGAGTTTTTAAGGAAGCACGAACTGCCAAATGCTGTTTTTTGTGGACTGCAATCACTTTGGGATATTTTTCCGGCAACACTGGAAAGTTTTAGTTTTTTTAAAAAAATACGCAAATATGTACATATTTTCACAATTTGTTTTTTATCTTGTTTTATTTTTTTGAGACAGAGTCTCTCTCTGTGGCCCAGGTTGGAGTGCAGTGGTGTGATCTCGGCTCACTGCAACCTCTGCCTCCCAGGTTCAAGCAATTCTCCTGCCTCAGCCTCCCAAGTAGCTGAGATTACAGGTGCACACTACCATGCCCGGCTAATTTTTTGTATTTTTAGTAGAGACAGGGTTTCACCATGTTGGCCAGGCTGGTCTTGAACCCCTGACCTCGGGTGATCCGTCCACCTCGGCCTCCCAAAGTACTGGGATTATAGGTGTGAGCCACTGCGCCTCACCTCAGGTAGTTCTTTATGGCATTGTGAGAACATACTAATAAACAGAGCAACTTTCATTAAGGAAGACTCCGTTAGTCTACTTTATGGGCAATTTATGTTACTTTCAATAGTGTTAACTTTAGAATTTAATCCCCATTAAAGAGATTTCCAGAAGAGTTTTCAGTTTTCCTCTGGCAGTTAAAGAGACAATGATCTGGAACTTGAGGAGTTAGCCCATTTACTCAGGCTAGGGCCAAGGGAGAAAGATGTTTGAAAGGGATTTCCTCTGTAAGGTATGGTCAATGAACTTTAGGAGGAGGAATGGGGCTGGGCATGGTGGCTTGCGTCTGTAGTCCCAGTACTTTGGGAGGCCAAGGTGGGAGGATTGCTTGAGCCCAGCAGTTTGAGACCAGCCTGGGAACATAGTGAGATCCCCATCTCTACCATAATAAAAATTAAAATTAGCCAGGTGCCATCTGTAGTCCCATCTCCTGGGGAGTCTGAGGTAGCAGGGTTACTTGAGCCCAGGTCAAGGCTGAAGTGAGCTGTGGTCATGCCACTTCACTGCATCCTGGGTGACAGAGCAAGACTCTGTCTTGAAAACATTTTTAGAAATAGTGGATCGCTTGAGGCCAGGAGTTCAAGACCAGCCTGGCCAACATGGTGAAACCCCATCTCTACTAAAAATACAAAAATTAGCTGGGTGTGGTGGCACATGCCTGTAATCCTAGCTACTCAGGAGGCTGAGGCACAAGAATCACTTGAACCCAGGAGGCAGAGATTGCAGTTAGCCGAGATCATACCACTGCACTCCAGCCTGGGTGAGAGTGAGACTCTGTGTCAAAAAATAGAACCACCTGAGACTGGGTAATTTACAAAGAAAAAAGGTTTAATTAACTCGCAGTTCAGCAGACTGTATGGAAGCATGGCTGGGAGGCCTCAGGAAACTTATAATTATGGCAGAAGGCAAAGAGGAAGCAAGCATGTCTTAGCATGGTAGAGCAGGAGAGAGCACTAAGCGGGAAGTGCTACACGCTTTGAAACAAGCAAATCTTGTGATAACTCACTCACTATCATGAGAACAGCAAGGGGAAAATACCCCCACCATGATCCAATCACCTCCCATGAGGCCCCTCCTCCAACACTGAAGATCATAATTCAACATGAGATTTGGGTGGGGACACAAGAGCCAAACCTTATCACTCTATGGCCCTCAATTAATTTTTCAGTTTCTTCCTTGATATTGACAGAGTCATCACCAACCAAGATCCCAGCCACCTGAACAATGTGTTCCAGTTCTTGGTTAGTGTGGGGAAGTGAGTAAAATGACTCCCACAATTATTCTGAGTTTTACCAACATGAATTGACTGTTTCTGAGTTGACATCATCCTTTACAGACCCACTGAGTGGAATGGCAGACCAAATAACTTGATTGGAGGTAAAATAAGTCTCCATTATATGCCACCTTTATTATGCAAAGTAATTTTTAGTTCATTCCATCTTATCCTGTCATGGACCCATTGAAGAATTTTTACAAACAGAAGTCTGCCTTAAATCTCCAAAAAAGAGCTAACAAAAACTCACAATTTTCTTAGCAGTCCCAAAAGTTACAGATAAAATTTTCAGAAAGCATTAAGGTCAAAATATCTATACTTTCCTGCCCTGCCACAGTCTAGGTCAATGGACAGGAACAAGATAAAATCTATTCTCCACCTATGGAGAGCAAACCCAATGGGTCATGACATTCTCTCCCCTCTTCCTCTCCCTTCCTTTACCCTTTCTCTTGTCTCTTCTCTTCTTCACTAACAGGCAGGAAGTCCTGAGAGCCTAGACTAAGCTGGTGGCAATGGCAGAGTAAGGGACATACCTTAGAGATCTGAAACAGTCCCCAATTCTATCTGGCAAGGTCGACTGCTTTTCACCCACACTCCTATTGCATATCTCACTGGTTGCCTTTAATACTTGTGTGCTGCTTTTTAATGTTTTATATTTATTAGATTTGCCCTCCTGATTAAAAAAGCAATAGTTAATTAAGAGAATTGGCTTTCTCAGTGTGTGGCAAAGTACACCAAAAATAACATGAATCAGCAAACACAAATCAATAATGTGCAATTAAAAATGACTGAAATTTAATTTTGCATTCTAATAAAACTTTCTTGTAATGGCTTGAAGTCAATCCCCTGCTTCCATTACTGGGGATCTGCAGTCTGGAAAGTCTTCTCCCTACTGTTGCTTTTCTTTCTCTTTGCAACTCCAAGGTTAGTGCTGTCACGATTGCTGCAAGCATGTTTCCTTCTAATTTGCTGGCTGTAAAAAATCTATCCTCTTTTACTCAGTACACTTCTGTAAGGAGAACTAGGAAAAACCCCAAAGTACGTTTCCCCATTCTTACTCGGTTCCTTAATGCAACAGTTCTGACACCAACTCTAGAAATAGAAAAAAACAATACAAGACGTATTTTTCTGTTCTCTACTCTCACACAGTCACTCAGCACTTCTGGCACCAGGTGTGTGGGAGTTTTTCACCACAAATCA
Organism: Theropithecus gelada; assembly: GCF_003255815.1. NCBI lineage: Eukaryota > Metazoa > Chordata > Mammalia > Primates > Cercopithecidae > Theropithecus > Theropithecus gelada. The sequence continues at coordinate 82,627,196 of NC_037675.1, read as the reverse complement.
AGCAATTCTGCAGTGAATTCTGCAGCAGATTCTCCTGTGGACAGCAGCCGGGTGTCCTCCAGTTCACGATCCACCTGGAGTGAACAGACAATTCTGACACTATCTAATTGGAAATAGCATCAGATCTCACAGGTTGAGGGGCTTAGTCCCCAACATTGCTCTCCACTTCAGATGCCATGGATCGTGGCCTGTGCTTGTTTCTGACTAACTGGTTATAAATAGGGGTTTTTAGTACTCCTTGCTGGGTTTCAATTAATTTCCTAGAGCAGCTCACAACCCAGAAAAACACTATTTTCTCATGTTCTATAAAGAATATTACAAAGGATACAGATAAATAACCCAATGGAAGAGATGTATGGGCAAAGTGCAGAAGAAGGAGGGGAGAGCGTCCATTCCCCTACAGAAACCTCTGTATGTTCAGCTATCTAGAAGCTCTCTGAATCCAGTCCTTTTAGGTTTTTATGGGAATTTCATCATGCAGGCATGATTGATTAAATCGTTGGCCTTTGGTGATCAACTCAACCTTCAGCCCCTCCTCCCTCCTTCTGAGATTGGGGTATGAGGCTGAAAGTCTCAACCTTCTAATCACGTCTCAGTCTTTCCAGTAACCAGACCCCACCCTGAAGCTATCTAGGGGCCCCCAGCCACCAGTCATATCGTTAGCATCTAAAAGATACCCTTATCAGTCCAGAGATTCTAAGGGTTTTAGAAGCTGTATGTCAGGAAACAGGAAGAAGGCCCAATATTTATTTTACAATATCACAACTTCTAATAAGGGAATGACAATTGCAATGAAAAAGAAAAGTTCCGGCGTAAAGGAAGAATGCAGGAACTTAGGGACCAGACTGAATGGTGGAACAAAGGAAAAAGAATCCATGATTCAGAAATGCGGAACCTGGTCATGCTTATCCTATAAGTAGCCTATCAGAAGCCCTAATGTTTTCCTGAAAAAGTTTTTGCTAACAAAATACCAAATAAAAAGTTCTATACCAATATATCCTTTCCTAAGATTTTTAAATTATGAACTTGATGAGTACCCAAGACATTAGTCTGCTGTTCAGTTTAGGAAAAGCTAACAAGAAAGTCTATGATTTGTCAATAAAAACATTTAAAACAATTAAAAGCTGCATAGCCAAAGAAAAATAAGAGCAAAACCCCGAGACACCCCACAAAGGTAAACACTTACTTCTTCTTCTTCTTTTTTTTTTTTTTTTTTTTTTTTTTTTGAGATGGAGTCTCATTCTGCTGCCCAGGCTGGAGTGCAGTGGTGTGATCTCGGCTCACTGTAATCCCCGCCTTCTGGGTTCAAGCGATTCTCCTGCCTCAGCCTCCCAACTACAAGCACGCGCCACCATGCCCAGCTAATTTTTGTATTTTTAGTAGAGACGGGGTTTCACCATGTTAGCCAGGATCTCAATCTCTTGACCTTGTGATCTGCCCGTCTTGGCCTCTCAAAGTGCTGGGATTACAGGCGTGAGCCACCGCACTTGGCCAACACTTACTTCTAAATGAAAGAAAGGACCTCATTTCTACTCAAGGTCCTTGACCCCTTTCCATAAATATTCAAGTAATGGGATTTCTACTTTCAGGTAGACAATGCGTCCATTAAGGAATGTTCTCTGTGGCAAGGCAGCATGGTCAAATGGGGGATCAAAGTTTGAAGGCAATGTTTTTTCTCATTTCTGCAAACCAGAATTGAGTTAGGAAAAGCTAACAAGAAAGTCTAAGGCTTGTCAATAAAAACATTTTGAAAAAAATTGAAAGCTGCACAACCAAAGAAAAATAAGAGCAAAACCCCAGGACATGCCACAAAGGTGAAGACACTTCTAAATGAATGCAAGGACCTCACTAAACTCAAGGTCCTTGACCCCTTTCCAAAAATATTCAAGTAATGGGATTTATATTTGCAGATAGACAGTGCTTCCATTGGGGAATGTTCTCTGAGGCAAGGTGGCATGGTCAAATAGGGATGGAATTTTGAAGGCAATGCTTTTCTCATCTCTGCAATCCAGAATTGAGTTATCTGTGCTCTGAGACTTTTTCTTTATAAACCATTTAATGCTTCAATGATGGCAAAGCTAACTCAGCTTCCCAATGGTGTTGTCTCTGGAATTCCACCTCAGACAAGAGAGAACTAGGAACAGCAGTAACTGATATATACAAAATACAAAATACAAAGTCTTCTAGATCTTGGCAGTAAATTTTTGGAAGTACTTGTTTCTGGTGAGAAGTATTTTTAATGTGCCCTGATAGATATGGAGACAGTACCTCCAAAAGTTGACCCTGGGAACGATAAGCATCACCCTCATCATCATAGTAACTTGTTGGCCTTCCTTTTAACTGGTCTCTCCTCTTAACACATTTTATTTCTTCTAATTAAACATAAGACACAAAATATATACATTCCACTACAAAACCTCTTATCAAATACATTTTACATAGTTAACATTTAGCCTGTGAGTTCCTTTGCTAGCTCAGTGTGCTTTCCTCTACATTACTCAACAGTGACAGCAGCAATGGCCAGCACTCTGCTTTGTGTTTTATATGCATTACTTCATTTAATCCTTGTAATAACCCTACGAAGTCGGGTTACTAAACATTTTATACCTGTAAATATCCTCATTTTACAGGTATATATAAAAAAAACCCAAAACCGAAGCATAGAAGGTTGGTTAATTTGCCCAACGGTCATAAGGATAATGGTGGAACTGTCTTTATCTCTGCTTCTTTGCTTATGCTCTCATCTCTGGTTTTCTGCCACCTACAGGAAGGTTGTGAGTGAGTCAATTCCATTTCAGGCGACAGTTATAACTAGCATTTTCGAAGCACTCTGTCATCTTTAGGAAAAATTGCTAAGCAATATAGTAGTAATTCAGTAAATGTCTTTAAGCCCCCCATGAGGTTGAAAGGGCATAGAGATGAGATATGGTCCCAACTCTCTAGAAGCACCCATTCAGAAGACAGTTTTGATAGCAAATCTACCATCAGAGCCAAGAGCAACACACTCGACCCCTTTGAGTTACAGAAGGGCACCCCACTTTCTGGCTGATAAAGCTTCACACCACAACAGAGAGAATACTGCAGGTAGATCAAGAGCTGGATTTTGCTGGGCCAACTGGCTCATGCCTGTAATCTCAGCACTTTGGGAGGCCAAGGTTAACAGATTGCTTGAGCCTAGGAGTTCAAGACTAGCCTAAGCAACATAGTGAAACCCCATCTCTACAAAGCATACAAAAATTAGCCAGGCATGGTGGTGGCACATGCCTGTAGTCCTACCTACTCAAGAGACTGAGGTGGGAGCATCCCTTGAGCCTGGGAAGTGGAGGTTGTAGTGGGCCGAGATCATGCGACTGCACTCCAGCCTGGGTGACAGAGCAAGACCCTGTCTTAAAAAAAAAAAAAAAAAGCTGGATTTCATCTCTACCTTCATAAAAGAGTCCTTTTATGCAGTGTGAAAACTACACAACAGTATGTGACATCTTCAGTTCTATCGTTGGTACCCAAATTATGAGCTTGTGGAGATCTATTCTTTAAAGATGTGCATGAAAATATTAGAAGCATAGAATTTATGGAAACATGAATCCATATGTTAGAAAATATAGGGGCACTATTTCATTTTAATCCCAGTATCAATAAAGGGTAGGAAAAGAGATAAGCCTGTGGGAAACAATAAAGTTTTTGAGAGGAAAAAAAGAGGAGCAACAAATGGAAAACCAAAACCAACAAAGAGGAAATGACTGAAGACCCTATAGAGAATGAGCACAGCCTTAATCTTGAAACTTTAGGAAAATGTAATATGTCTATTGTAAGCAAGCACATACAGAAATGTTCCTAGGAATGACTTTGGGACGCTATGCCATATTTGCATATTCCAGCAATGACTATTTCACCTTTGCTTATAAAGCTGCATTTGTCATGAGACCACAGTATTCTTGATCACTCTATAATATTACCCTCATCAACAAAAACAAAAATCATGTAGGGAATTCTTTTTTTTTATTTTTTGAGATGGAGTCTCACTCTGTCACCCAGGCTGAAGTGCAGTGGCGCGATCTCGGCTCACTGCAATCTCTGCCTCCTGGGTTCGAGCGATTCTCCTGCCTCAGCCTCCCAGGTAGCTGGGACTACAGGCACCCGCTACCATGCCTGGCTAATTTTTAGTAGAGACGGGGTTTCACTATGTTGGCCAGGCTGGTCTCGAACGCCTGATGTCGTGATCCGCCCACCTCAGCCTCCCCAAGTGCTGGGATTACAGGCATGAGCCATGGCGCCTGGCCTAGGGAATGCTTAAGATTAGCAAAATAATTAGTCTAACTACTAAGCAGTACACATTAAAACTTGAAAATACTGTCTTTCTTGCCCTCAAAATGAATTACATTTAAGAAGATAATGTAGGCCGGGCGTGGTGGCTCACGTCTGTAATCCCAGCATTTTGGGAGGCCGAGGCAGGCGGCTCACTTGAGGTCAGGAGTTCAAGACCAGCCTGGCCAACATGGCAAAACCCCATCTCTACTAAAAATACAAAATTAGCTGGGCTTAGTTGTGGGCGCCTGTAATCCCAGCTACTCGGGAGGCAGAGGCAGGGAGAATTGCTTGAACCTGGGAGGCAGCCGTTGCAGTGAGTAGAGATCGTGCCACTGCACTCCAGCCTGGGCAACAGAGCAAGACTCCATCTCAAAAAAAAAAAAAAAAAAAAAGAAGAAGAAAGAAGAAGGAAGAAGAAGGAAAATGGAAGAAGAAGAAGAAGGAGGAAGAGGAGGGGGGGGGAGAAGAATGCAAGGTATAGAAAACAAGTGCTAAATAAATGGTGCTAAAATTATGGATTTTGGAAATGCAGGCAGAAATCAAATGACCTATTACAACCAGGGGAAAAACTGAGAGAAAGGATGTGCTTTCAGCTAGCTCTTAAAGGAAAGGGTACCACTTCAAAAGGCAGAGCAAGGCAGGGTGAAGGAAGGAAGTACATTCCAAGTAGAGAGAACACCATGACATAAGTAAGTAAAGGAGGCAGACTTCAGTGTAAGTGGTGAATTTAGAGAAAATCAGTAGATCTGTTTGACAAGACTAGCAGAAATAATAAAAGTGCCTAACTACGGCAGACTGTTCTCCCAAAATGAATGCAATCAACACCAGTATTTTCAGTTTCACATGTTATTTCTTCTGTTCTCCATCAAATGGTGGGGTCTTTTCCCCATCTGTTTAATCTGGGTTATGACCGGTTTATGTCTGTTTCAACTGAGAAAGTATAGTGGAAGTGATGCTATGTGACTTCCAAGTCTGTGTCGCGAAGGATATAGCTTCTGCCTGGCTCTCTCTTAGGACATTCACCTTTGGAACTCAGCCACCATGTGTGAGGGAGCCCGGGCCACATGGAGAGGCCACATGTAGGTGTTCAGTTGACAGTCCCAGCGAAAGTCTCAGCTGACAGCTAGAATTGACCGAAACACATAAGTACAAGAAGCTGCAGATGAGTCAGTCCTCAGACTTAGTGTCTTCCAGCTGAGGCACCAGATACCAAAGAACCGAGACGAGCCATTCCCTCTGTGCCCTATCCAAATTGCCAATCCACATAATCTGTGAGCTTAATAACTGGTTGTTTCAGGCCAACAATTTTGGGGGTAACTTGTGACATAACCATAGTAACTGGAACACTAATACCAATTGAGTAATGACCATATGCCATGTTCTATGTTTGATGTTTTATATTTTATAGCAGTTAGCTATTTCTGTGTAACAAACCACCCCAAGTCTCAGTAGCTTACAAAACAGGTATTTCTCTACTGTAGTTCACACATCTGTGAATCTATTAGGGGTTGGCTGACCTAAGCTGGGCTCACTCTGGTGTCTAAGTGTTGGCAGACAGCTCTGCTCCAGGCCATGCGTGGCTGGGGCATCTAAGCTAGGACAGATCTGCTTTTGTGTCTCTCATCCTCCTCCAGGAACCAGCAGGCTTGCCTGAATATGTCACTTTCATGGGGAAGAATGAGAGTGGAAACACATAAAACTTTTGAGGCCAGGCTTCAAAACAGCACACTATCTGGCCAGGTATGGTGGCTCACACCTGTAATCTCAGCACTTTGGGAAGCTGAGGTGGGTGGATCACCTGAGGTCTGGAGTTCGAGACCAGCTGACCAACATGGTGAAACCCCATCTCTACTAAAAATACAAAAAATTAGCCAGGCATGGTGGCACATGCCTGTAATCCCAGCTACTTGGGAGGTTGAGGTAGGAGAATTGCTTGAACCCAGGAGGCGGAGGTTGCAGTGAGTTAAGATTGTGCCATTGCACTCCAGTCTGGGCAAAAAGAGCAAAACTCCATCTCAAAAAAAAAAAAAAAAAAAGGCACACTATCACTTCTGTGACATTCTATTGGCCAAATCAAGTTACATGGCCAGACCCAGATTAAAGAGGTAGGAAAACATACTCCACTTATATAATGTACTATGAAGTCACAAGGAAAGAGTATGCACTTAGGGAGGGGTAAAGAATTGGAGCCAGGCCCAGGCATGGTGGCTTCACGCTTGTAATCCCAGCACTTTGGGAGGCCGAGGCAGGTGGATCAACTGAGGTCAGGAGTTCAAGACCAGCCTGGCCAACATGGTGAAACCTCATCTCTACTAAAAAAATACAAAAAATTAGCCAGACATGGTGGCAGACGCCTGTAATCCCAGCTACTCTGGAGGCTGAGGTAGGAGAATCACTTGAACCCGGGAGGCAGAGGTTGCAGTGAGCTGAGATTGTGCCACTGCACTCCAGCCTGGGCAACAAGCCGAGACTCTATCTCAAAATAAATAAATAAACAAACAAACAAACAAATAAATAAATAAATAAGAATTGGAGCCAGGAGTAATGTCAGCAAGATGGCTGACTAAAGACAGCAGCTGCTTGTCCCTCCCAACAAGAAAGGCCCAAGGCAATGAATAAACAGCTCACTTTGACTGGAGTGTCGAAGGGAGAGCACTGGAGTACAGTGGGGGATTAGGAGTGTAAGGTGTGCCCTGGATTAGGAGTGTAAGGTGTGCCCTGGATTAGGAGTGTAAGGTGTGCACTCCCCACCCCCACCCACTCCCTGTGAGCAAAGCTGCTGCAGCACAGCCCCATCTTGAGAGCAGAGCCACCTGTGGAGTGCACCCTCTGCCCAGGGTCAGCAGCCACCCCAGCACTGGGGCTCTATTTTCATTACGCCAAGCCCAGGGGGTCTGGATACCACAGCCTTAGCTGCGCAGAACCTGGGCCCAGGATCAGCTGTAACTCTGGTCCTGCAAAGCAGGGAAACCAATTCCCACCACCATATATTCAGCTAGAGAAACAGTCTGCCAGTCCTGCCCAGGGCAAACTAAGTGAGCTAGCCAAACCACTGTGTGTCCTCCCACACATGGGAGCTGACATGCCCCAGGCCAGTAGAGTGGCTACACTAGAACTAGCCCTGCGGCACCCCTGTCCCCAACAGTCATGCTCCCGACCTGCCCAGTGGGCCTGTGTCTCCGATAAGAGCTTAAGAAAGAGTCCTTTAGGTCACTACTGGTGGCACGTCCCCAGGGCAGCCAAGCAGCCAAGAGCCCATATCCCGGACCTAAAAAGCAGCCCCGCAGGCTGCCCCCTTGTGGGCGTGCCCCTGAGCCAGCTGAGCAGCCATACAATTGAATCCCAGACCTAAGACACAGCCCTGTGGGCTGTCCCTGACAGTCATCCCCCAGGACAACTGAGCAGCTGTGTGTCCATGTCCTAGGTTGAGAAACAGCCCTGCAGGCTGCCTGTAGTAGACACAACCACAAGCTGACTAAGCAGTCCTATGTTCCTTGCCCAGGCCTACGAAACAATCTCATGGGCCACCACCCACAGAAATGCCCCCAGGCCATTTGACCAGCAATGCAGATATGTCATAGGTGTGAGAAACAGCCTTGTGCCCAACCCAGGCAGCAGAGCAGCCATGCACCCATGCCCTGGACCTGAGAACCTGTGGGCTACCCGCAGCAGATGTGCCCCTGGGCCAGTCAAGCAGACTTGTGCCCACATCCTGGGTGTGAAAAGCAGCCCCATGGGCTGACAATGGCAGACATGTCCACAGGCCAATCCAGCAGTTGTGTACCAGCATCCTGAGCCAAAGGAACAGCCCTGTGGACCATCCTCAGCAGACATGTACTCACACCAGCCAAGAAGCCATGCAATCATGTCTTGAGCCTATGAAAACTCGGAGGTCACCCCCAACAAACATGCCCCCAGGCCAACTGAGAAACTGGGCAGCTGTGTCCTGGGCCTAAGAAACTCTGTGAATCACCCAGAGCAGACACATCCTAGGCCAGCCAAGCAGCTTTATGCCTGCATCCTAAACCGAAGAAAGCATGTTGTGGGCCACCCCTGGCAGACACATCCCCAGACCAGCCAAGCAGCTGTGTGCCCACATCCCGGGCTGAAGAAAGTCCCACAAACCATTCCTGGCAGGCACGCCCCAAGGCCAACTGAGCAACCATGTGCCCATGCTCCCAGCCAGAGTAACAACCCTGTGGCCTAAACCCCAGTGAGCCATACCCCAAGTTGGCTGACCCACTGGGTGCATACACACACACACACCAGGCCTGAGAAACAGCCTGGGAAGCCCAACTCTGGCAAAGCCACATCATTATCACAAACTCTCTCAGCCTAGACCACTGAGAAACTCACAAATGCCACTAGTATCGATTACAGCTGAAGAAACTAAATGGAGAGTACACTACTGTACATATCTAGAATCAAGGTCAATGCACCCCACTGAACTGACAATCCAAGGATTATTGGTACAATTAAGTGTTTCCCTATGAAACCTTCTTCATAAAACTGGAAAACATAACTTTTCCACGAGATGTGTAGAAATCAATGTAGGACCACATCAACCATGAAAAGGGCAAAGAAACATGTCACCTCCAAGGAAAACAATACTTCTCTAGTAACAGACTCTAATAAAAAAAATATGAAATGACAGAAAAATAATTCAAAATAATAATCTTAAGGAAACTCAATAAGATGCAAGATAATACAGATAGACTATTTAATGAAATCACAAAAATCAGTTTATTATTTGAATGAGAAGTTCAACAAAAAGATAGATACCATAAAAAGAAGCAAACAAGCCGGGCGTGGTGGCTCACGCCTGTAATCCCAACACTTTGGGAGGCCGAGGTGGGTGGATCACGAGGCCAGGAGATCGAGACCATCCTGGCTAACACGGTGAAACCCAGTCTCTACTAAAAATACAAAAATTAGCCAGGCGTGGTGGTGGGTGCCTATAGTCCCAACTACTCAGGAGGCTGAGGCAGGAGAATGGTGTGAACCCAGGAGGTAGAGCTTGCAGGGAGCTGAGATTGTGCCACTGCACTCCAGCTTGGGCGACAGAGCGAGACTCCATCTCAAAAAAAAAAAAAAAAAAAAGAAGCAAACAGAAATCCAAGAGCTGAAGAATTCAAGGAATGAAATACAAAATATGCTTAAGAGCTTCAACAACAGACTAGATGAAGCAGAAAAAGGAATTTCTAAACTTGAAAACAGATATTTTGAAATAACATAGGCAGACAAAAACAAAAAGGGATAAAGAATAAAGAGTAAAAACGAATGAAGAAAGTCTACCTAATTTATGGGTATCATGGGCATTCCAGAAAGAAAAGAGAAGGAAAAAGGTGAGTAAAACATAGTTAATAAAATAATAAACAGAAACATTCTTGGGAGAGAGACAGAGATCTAGGTTCAGGAAGATCAAAGAACCCCAAACAGATCTTCTTTAAGGCACATTATAGTCAAATTGTCAAAAGTCAAAGATGAAGAATCTTAAGAACAGCCAAGGAAAAACATCAAGTCACATGTAAGGGAATCCCAATTAAACTAACAAGAGCATTTCTCAGCAGAAACTTTATGGGCCAGGAGAGAATAGGAAAATATATACAAAGTACTAAAAGAAAAAGAAAATACTATACGTATTTTGCCAGTCAAAAATACTATACGTAGCAAAGCTATTCTTCAAAAATAAAGAAGTAAAATCTTTCACAGACAAGAAAAAAACTAAGGAATTTTAGCACCACCAGACCAGCCTTACAAGAGATACTCAAGGGTATCTTCTATCTGGAAGTGAAAACACAACTACCACCATTATTTACCCACATGCAGGAGAAAGAAAGGAATCAAAGCTTATTGCTACAGAAAACCACCCAACTGCAAAAATAAACAATAAGAAAGAAAGGAAGGAACAAAGACATATAAAATAACCAGAAAACAATAAAATGATAGAAGTAAGTCCTCACCATAGAAAGAAGATGCCACTTATACATGAGGAAACAGGCTTTACCAGACACCAAATCTGCTGGTGTCTTGATCTTGAACTTCCCAGCCTGTAGAAATGTGAGAAATAAATTTCTATTGTTTAAGCGAAAAAAAAAAAAAAAAAGAAGTAAGTCCTCACCTACCAATAATGACTTTGAATGTAAATGGATTAAATTCCCCCATTTAAAACATATAGACTGGAGGAGTTGATTAAAACAATTGACAACAAGACCCAACTATATGCTACTTACAAAAAAACCCACCTCATCAGTGAAGACACACAAAGATTGAAAGTGAAGGGATAGAAAAAGACACCCCATGTAACTGGAAATCAAAAGTAAGCAGGAGTAGCTATACTGACAATAGATAAAACATACTCCAGGTTAAAAGCTGTAAAAAGAAAAAAGAATAATATTAATTATATCTTAATAAGGGAACCAATTCTGTAAGAGAATATAACAATTGTAAATATATATGCACCCAACAGATATATAAAGCAAGTACTAGATCTAAAGGGAGTGATAGACTCCAGTATAGATAACTGGGGACTTTAAAACCCCACCCTCAACATTAGATCATCTAGACAGAAAATTAATAAACATCAAATTTAAACTGCACCATAGGCCAAATGGACCTAACAGACAATTACAGAATATTTCACTCAACTGCTGTAGAATATACATTCTTTGGTGCATGGTGGCTCACGCCTGTAATCCCAGCACTTTGGGAGGCCAAGGCGGGTGGATCACTTGAGGTCAGGAGTTCGAGACCAGCCTGACCAACATGGTAAAACCCTGACTCTACTAAAAATGTACAAAAATTAGCCATGCACGGTGGCATGTACCTGTAGTCCCAGCTACTTGTGCAGATGAAGCAGGAGAATCACGTGAACTCAGGAAATGGAGGCTGCAGTGAGCCAAGATTGTACTATGGGCAACAGAGTGAGACTCCATCTTAAAAAATAGAAAAAATATATATATATGCACTCTTTTCATCAGCACATGGAACATTCTCCAGAACTGACCATATGTTAGGACACAAAACAAGTCTCAAAAAATTTTTTTTTAATTTTTAAAAATTGAAATCATATGAAGTATCTTATCTGGTCATGACGAAATAAAACCAGACATCACTGACAAGAGGAACATTTGAAACTATAAAAAGATATGGAAATTAAATAACATGGTACTGAACAACCAAGGGGTGAAGGAAGGAATTAAGAATGAAATTTTAAGATTCCTTGAAACAAGCAAAAATAGAAACACAACATACCAAAACTTATGGGTCACAGCAAAAGCAGTATTGAGGCAAATTTATAACAATAAATGTCTACATCAAAAAAATAGAAAGATGTCAAATAAACAGCTGAAAAATGCACCTCAAGGAATTAGAAAAGCAAGAACAAACCAAACCCAAAATTCATAGAATGAGATAATAATAAAAATAGCAGAAATAAACAAAATGGAGACTAAAAAATATCAACAAAACCAAAAGCTGTTTTTTTAGAGATAAACAAAATCAACAAAGCGTTAGCGAGAATGAGAAAAAAGAGAGAAGACCTAAATAAATAAAATCAGATAAGACAAAGGAGATGTCACAACAGATACTACAGAAATACAAAGGATCATACAGACTACAATGAACAACTGCATGCCAATACATTAAAAAACCTAGAGATTACAGATGAATTTCTAGACACAAACAACCTAAAAAGATTGAACCAAGAAGAAACAGAAAACTTACACATCCTTTATAATGGAAGCATGTCAAAAAAAAAAAGAAAGAAAAGAAAAAAGAAAAAAAAAGAAAACCTGAGCAGACCAATAACAAGTAACAAGATTGAATCAGTAATAAAAAGTCTTCCAACAAAAGTAGTCTGAATTCTACTGAACATCTAAAGAAGAAGTAATATAATTTCTTCTCAAACTACCTCAACAAATTGACCATAAGGAATTCTTTCTAACTCATTCTATAAGGCCAGCATTACCTTGATACCAAAACCAGACAAGAACACAACAAAATAAAGAAATCTTCAGGCCAATACTCCAATGAACGTATACACAGAAATCCTCAACAAAATACTAGCAAAACCAAATCCAAAAACATATCAAAAAGATAATACGCCACGATCAAGTGGGATTTATTCTAGGAATAGAAGGATGGTTTAACATATGCAAATTAATAAATGTCATACATCACAACAACAGAATGATGAACAAAACCATATGATGATCTGAATAGACGCAGAAAAAGCTTTTGATAAAATTCAATATCCCTTTATGATGGAAAAATCTTAATAAATTAGGTATAGAAGGAAAGTACCTCAACATAATAAAGGACATATATGACAAAACTATAGATAAGGTCTTTATTGAACAGAGAAAAGCTAAAAGCTTTTTCTTTCCTTTTATTTTTTTGAGACAGAGTTTCACTCTTTTTGCCCAGGCTGGAGTGCAACCCCCACCTCCCAGGTTCAAGCGATTCTCCTGCCTCAGCCTCCCACGTAGCTGGGATTACAGGCATGTGCCACCACGCCCAGTGAATTTTGTAGTTTTAGTAGAGATGGGGTTTCTCCATGTTGGTCAGGCTGGTCTCGAACTCCCAACTTCAAGTGATCCACCCACCTTAGCCTCCCAAAGTGCTGGGATTATAGACATGAGCCACGGCGCCCAGCCAGCTTTTTCTTTAAGAAATGGAACAAGATAAGATGCCCACTCTCACCAGACTTACTCAATATGGTACTGAAAGTCTTAGCCAGAGCAATGAGGCAAGAGACAGAAATAAAGGGCAGCCAAATTGGAAAGGAGAAATTGAAAATGGCATTATCTTATATGGAGAAGAAACTAAAGACTCTACCAAAACACTCTTAGAACTAATCAATGAATTCAGCAAAGTTGCAGGATACAAAATGAATATAAAAAATCAGTAGTGTTTCTATACACAATGAACTAGTTGAGTAAGAAAGCAAACCCATTTAAAATAGCTACAAAAAATGAAATATCTAGGAATAAATTTCAATGACTGGATAAAGAAAATGTGGTATATATACACAATAAAATACTATTCAGTGATTAAGAAAAAAAGAATGAAACCCTGTCATTTTCATAAACATGGATGGAACTGGAGGACATTATGTTAAGTGAAATAAGCCAGGAAGAGAACGTTAAACACCACATGTTCTCACTCATAATGTGGAAATTACAAAAAGTGGATCTCATAGAAGTAAAAAGTAGAACAGAGGATACTAGAGGCTGGGAAGGGTAGGAGGAAGGGAGAGAAAGGAAGAGATTTGCTCAAGGATACAAAATTACAGCTAGATAGAAGGGTAAGTTCTATAGTCATCTAGGATGACTATAGTTAACAATAATATTGTATATAGGTTGAAATAGCTAGAAGGAGGATATCGAAACACATTCCCAACACAAAGAAATAATATGTGTTTGGGATGATGAATATGCTAATTATCCTAATCTGATCACTACACATTATATGTATCAAAACTTCACTATGTACCCCATGACTGTATACAATTATTTGTCAATTAAAATTAAAATTAAAAAAGAATTGGAGCCATTACTTTATCATATATTTAATCTTCATAATTATCAATTATCATTATTATATCCATTTCATTCATTTCCTTGATAAGTAAACTGAGGCTTTAAATCATATGAGTTTATGGAGTTCCTAGAGCTTTTGGTGAAACTGTTTTTGGAGCTTGCCACGGCTGCCTTACCATTGACAGATCAACATCTCAGATATCTTTACTCATCCCTTTATCTGCCAGACCACTACTCACTGCAAGAGTGATGGGGCTTTTTGTCTTAAGCCAATTTCCAACACTCCTCTAATTGGCCCTCAGGATCACTATATCAACGTGTCTCACATCTCCATTTGCCTTTTGCACCAGTAGAGGTTCAAACACTTCTCACCATTCTACCTCAATTGATCCATTAATATGGCCCCGTCTCCCACTTGTTCTTAATTGCCTGAACACTTCCTGTGCCCTCTGAGACTCATGATCTCTTATCAACATCTATAATATTTTCTCCGAGCTTTCCCTTCATTTCATGCCCTGACTGAAACCCAATTGTTCCCTAAGGGCACTGGTTGCCCTACAGTCTCCTCAGTCCTCTGCAAGGGATGTGGGGTTTTTTTTTCCTCTCTTACACCATGCATCTCTGGACTTGAAGATGAAAGATAAGACCAGTATCCTTCTTGATTCCTATTGCAGCTTCATAAATTGTTCTCTTTCCTCTTCAAAAATTTAGATCCTTTGAAGTTTATGCTATCAGATGCTACAACCCCAAATATTGACATACTGTTGACATTTAAGCCTCTCCTCATTCACTGAGGACTTTAGCACCTGGCTCTCTTCCTATTCATCCCTACTCCTGTCACTGTGAAAGGAAAATAAATCTTTGGGCCCCCAAATCACTAAACTAAAGGGAAAACCCAAGCTGGGAACTGCTTAGGGCAAATCTGTCTCCCATTTTGTTCAAAGTCACCCCTCTGCTCACTGACATAAATGCTTATCTGATTGCCTCCTTTGGAGAGGCTAATCAGAAACTCAAAAGAATGCAACCATTTGTCTCTTATCTACCTATGACCCGGAAACCCCCTCCCTGTTTCGAGTTGTCCTGCCTTTCCGGATGAACCAATGTTCATTTTACATATGTTGATTGATGTCTCATGTCTCCCTAAAATGTATAAAACCAAACGGCTCTGACCACCTTGGCCACATGTCATCAGGACTTCTGGAGGCTGTGTCCTGGGCACGCGTACTCAGTGTTGGCAAAATACACTTTCTAAATTAACTGAGGCCTGTCTCAGTCAGGGTTCACATCGCCAATCTTGATGTATGATCAAATCAACAATGAGGCCTCTTAGTTCCTTGACCTCCTCAACTCTAATAATTTTTTTCAAATCTCACATCAGCTGCCCACTTCTATGGGCATAAATTTGCCCAATAATTATACTCTTTGATCCAAGCACTTCACTCTCTGACCACTATCCCTATCTTTCAAATGATTTATCTAATATTTCACTTCAAAATTTTATTTCATTACAATTTCCAATTCACCGACTCTATTATTTTTTTCATTATCTATTGCCCTTTCAAAGACACACATCCCATTGAACCCCTTAGATTCAATGGGCTATCATCATAGTCACTCACTGAGATCAGGGCAAGTGGTCTCCTCTTTATGAAGATGACTGAGGAGTGGCACACATCACATTTCCCATCCTGTTGGATCAGTTGGGAAGTGGGGCCTTTGGGGAGTTGTTTAGATAATGAGGGCTCTGCTTTTATAAATGGATAAATGCCTTTATAAAAGGACTTGAAGGGGGAAAGTTCACTCTTTTCCACCCCTTCCATTCCTTCCATCATGTGAAGACACGACATTCCTCCCTTCCAGAAGATGCTATCTTGGAAGCTGAGCCCAGGTTCTCACCAGACACTGAACCTATCAGCTCCTTAATCTTGGACTCCTAGCTCCCAGAACTGTGAAAGGTAAATTTCTGTTCTTTATAAATCACCCAGTCTCAGATATCTTGTTGTAGCAGCACAGATGAAATAAGACAACTTGCTAAAACTCAGGGCATTCTATATTAAAAGAAAAGAGAATGTGACTATTTGGGGACAGTTAGTGATGTCTGCACATTAGTTAAGCCTAAATGCCCACCTAGTCTGTGCTTTCCCACAAGTAACTAACAGATCAGAGGAAAGTATGCAGCCATGATGATTCTCACTCCAAATCTCAAGTGAGCTATCAAGTCTACATAACAAACTTATACACGTATTTAATACATTTGATCTTCTACTCTCAAGAAATGGCTATTTTGTATGTTCTCCTCTTTTCTCAAACTTCTCACAATCCCTTAGTATCTTTTACACCTCACTCGCAGCTGGTAACTTTCTCTTGTATTGAATAGAAAAAGTGAAAGCAATCCCAGGAACTTACTTTTCTTTCTCCACTAAATCTACTAGCCCATTCTAACATTCTTTTCTCATTTCAATTCTGGCTTTCTTTGTCCACATTTTTTTCTCCCTTTACAGTACACAGAAGCTCCTTGTTCCTAGCAAAGATGAACACCTCTAAAGCCTATCTTCAGCCTTTCTCAAGGACAGATGTCTGTAATAAGCAGTTTCTCTTGTACTATGTTTTGATTTTCTGTTGGATTATTTCCAACAGTTAGGAAATAGTCTCTAATAAATACCACCTTCAAAAAATTATTAGAAGAGAGGACTCTGGGAAGATAGCAGAGTAGAGAGCACCTGAAATCTGTCTCTCCAACTTGACAACAATTGCACTGAGGGAATCTGTCTTACCTATGTTGAAACTCTAGTGTCTATTGAAGGCTTGCAGTTTGCAGGGAAGGTTTGGATGGTAAACTGCAGTTAATTCCAGTCAGCTCTTAGCACAGTAGCAGCTACCCATTCCCCACCACCCAACCCTTTGGCAGGCAGCCATGCACACATTCCAAGAGCAGCTTTCATATAGCTTGCAGATGCCAGGGTGAGTAAAAAGGACCCTTTCCTCCAAATATCAGGGATCTGGACTCTAATCATTGATTGCTGTTTCTGACTCACAAAGGTGCAAAGAGGCAGGTAGCCATTGTTGACCTCTCCCAACTGTTGTATGCCCCTCCTCCTCCAGCTGAAGCGACTTCCAGGGGATTAAAAGGGCTGGCACCCCCTACTCCATTTATTTTTCTTTTTCCCCCTTTTTTCAGAGCCATATATTAATGACTAGACATTCAAAAGCAACTACATATGTGGGAGAAATTAGAAAGTCATCGTGTATGCTCAGGGAAAGGTGCAAGCTTAGAAAAGATCTGAGAAGACCTTAAGTTTACACCTCAGACTGACACGTGACACAGAGGCAGTCTACGACAATTTTAAAAAGCAGCAAACTCTGGGCAAGAGAAAGAATCTGATTTCCAGAGTTACTACATTATTAGATTCCACAGTCCAGTTTTGAACCAAAAGAAAAATTACAAGATATACAAAGAAATAGGAAAGTATGGCCCATTCAAGGGAAAAAAAAAATCAACAGAAATTGTCCCTGAAAAAAGCTAATGGTGGTGGAACTAGACAAACACCTTAACAAAACTGGCTAGGTATGGTGGCTCACTCAGGTAATCCCAGCACTTTGGGAAACTGAGGCAGGCAGATCACTTGAGGTCAAGAGTTTGAGACCAGCCTGGCCAACATGGGTTTTTTTTTTTAGTAGAAACAGGGCTTACTAGAAGCCCCGTCTCTACTAAAAATACAAAAATTAACTGGGCGTGGTGGTACGCACCTGGAGTCTCAGCTGCTTGGGAGGCTGAGGCAGGAGAATCGCTTTAACCCAGGAGGCAGAGGTTGCAGTGAGCTGAGATTGCGCCATCGCACTCCAGCCTGAGTGACAGAGTGAAACTCTGTTTCAAAACAAAACAAAAAGACTGTAACAAAACTGTCTTAAAGATGCTCAAAAGAACTAAAGGAAAATGTGGAGAAAAGTCAAGAGAATGATGTATGAACAAAAGGGAAACATCAATAAGGAGGCAGAAAAGCTAAAAAGAAACCAGAAAAGAAAAGAAAAGACTATGGGGTTGAAAAGTACAAAACTAAAATAAAAAATTGAGGAGAGGCATTCAAAGGCAGATTTGTGCAGGAAAAATAATTAGTGAACTTGAAAATAGGCCAGTGGAAATTATTGACCGTGAGAAGCAGAAAGGAAAAGAACTGAAGAAAAGTGAGCAGAGCTAAGGGACCTGTGGGGCACACTCAAGTGGATGAACATATGTACTGTAAGAGTTCCAGAGGGAGAAAACAAGAGGAAAGGAATAGAGAGAATATTTGAAGAAATAATAGCTGAAAACATTCTAAATTAAATGAAAAACATGAACGTAAACATCCAACAAACTCCAAATAGGATGAACTCATACAGGGCAACTCCAGGATACATTACAGTCAAACTGTCAAAGATCAAAGAGAGAATCTTGAAAGCAGCAAGAGAAAAGCCACTTATCACATACAAGAGTTTCTCAGTAAGATTATCCACAGATTTCTCATCAGAAACTTTTGAGGCTGATATACATAAGGTGCTAAAAGAAAAAAAAAAACTGTCAAAGAGGAATCCTATATTCAGCAAAACTGTCCTTCAAAAGTGAGGGAAAAATTAAGACATTCCCAGATAAATAAAGGCTGACAGAGCTTTTATTTACCTAACTTGTTATCACTAAACCTGGCCTGCGGGAAGTGCTAAATAGAGTCCTCCAGGTTAAAATGAAAGAAAACAAGACAGTAACATAAAGCGATATGAAGAAATAAAGATCTCATTAAAGGCAAATACATGGGCAATTATAAAAGCTAGTATTAGCCACGCGTGGTGGCTCATGCATGTAATCCCAGCACTTTGGGAGGCTGAGGCGGGTGGATCACCTGCAGTTGGGAGTTCAAGACCAGCCTGACCAATACGGAGAAACCCCGTCTCTACTAAAAATACAAACTTAGCTGGGCGTGGTGGCACATGCCTGCAATCCCAGCTAATTGGGAGGCTGAGGCAGAAGAATTGCTTGAACCAGGGAGGTGAAGGTTGCAGTGAGCTGAGATTGTGCCATTGCACTCCAGCCTGGGCAACAAGAGCCAAATTCCGTCTCAAAAAAAGAAAAAGGTAGTATTGAAGACATTTATGTTAAGTGAAATAATTAGCCAGGCACAGAAAGACAAATATCATATGATCTCACTTATGTGTGGAATCTAAAAATGTTCAACTCATAGAATCAGAGAGTAGAATGATGGTTAACAGGGGATTGGGGATGGTGAAGGTTGGAAAGATGCTGGTCCAAGGATACAAAGTTTAAGTTAGCTAAGAGGAATAAGTCTAAGAGATCTGTTGATCTATAGAACTATAGTTAATAATAATGTATTATATCCTTGAAAATTGCTAAGAGTATATTTTAAGTGCTCTTACCACAAAAAATAATAAGTATATGATGTAATGCATATGTTAACTTGACTTAGCCATCTATGATGTATACATATTTCAAAACATCATGGTGTACACAATAAATATACATAATTTTTGTCAATTCAGAAAAATAAATGTTTTTAAAAGATAGTGTTATTGTAACTGGTTTGTAACTACATTTTTTTCTGCATGTATTAAGAGGTTAATACATTAAAAAACAATTATTAAGTTCTAGCTAATGCAATAAGACAGGAAAATGAAAATAAATATCTACAGATTGGAAAGGAATAAAACTGCTTTTATTTGTAGATGTCATGATTACTTATGCAGAAAATCTGGAAGAATTGACCAAAAAAATCTCCTAGAACTAATAAGCGATTATAGCAGGGTTACATGATACTAGGTTAATACTCAATAGCTAATTACTTTCCTATATGTCAGCAAAGAACAAGTGAAATTTAAAAGTAAAAATACAGTATCATTTACATTAACACCTCCAAATGAAATACTTATATATACTATAAAACAAAACAAAATAAAAACAGAAAATAATGTGTTAATGAGGATATGGAGAAATTGGAGCCTTGTGCACTGTTGGTGGGAATGTAAAATGGTACAATCGCTGTTGGTTTCACTGGGGAATTGCACTAAACAGTAAAAGAAGAACTAACACCAATCCTCCTGAAACTTTTTTTTTTTTTTTTGAGACGGAGTGTTGCTCTTGTTGCCCAGGCAGGAGTGCAGTGGTGCAATCTCGGCTCACTGCAACCTCTGCCTCCTGGGCTCAAGCGATTCTCCTGCCTCAGCCTCCTGAGTAGCTGGGATTACAGGCACCCGCCACCACACCCAGCTAATTTTTTTTTTTGTATTTTTGGTAGAGACAGGGTTTCACCATGTTGACCTGGCCGGTCTCAAACTCCTGACCTCAGGTGATCCACCTGCCTTGGTCTCCCAAAGTGCTGGGATTATAGGTGTGAGCCACCGCACTCGGTCTTCCTGAAACTTTTCAAAAAAAAAAAAAAAATGAAGAGGTGGGAACACTTTGTAACTCATTCTATGAGGCTGGCATTACTGTGATACCAAAGTTAAACAAAGGCACAAGAAAACTGCGGACCATTATCCCTTCTGGACACTGGTGTAAGAATTCTCAAGAAAATACTACTGACAAATCAAGTTCAGCAGCATATATAAAGGATAATACACCATGACCACATGGTATTTATTCCTGGAGTGTGAAGATGGTTCAACATACAAATCCTGATCAATGTAATACACCACATTCACAGAACAAAGAAAAAGCCCATGATTATCTCAATTAGAGCAGAAAAAGCATTTACCAAAATTCAACATTCTTTCATAATAAAACCCAACAAACTAGAAATAAAAACTACCTCAATATAATAAAAGCCATATACTTAAAAAAAAAAAAAGTGAACATCACACTCAATGGTGAAATACTGAAAACTTTTCCTGTAAAATCAGAAACAAGGCAAGGATGCCCACTTTTCCCACTTCTGTCAACATGCTACTAGAAAGTTCTAGCTAGAACAATTAGGCAAGAAAAAGAAATATGTGGCATCCCAGCTGGAAAGGAAGAAGTAAAATTGTCACAGTTCACAGGTGATATCATATGTTAAAACAAACAAACAAACAAAAAACAAAACAAAACAAAAACTCTAAAGACTCCACAACAGCACTTTGGGAGGCCGAGGCGGGCGGATCACGAGGTCAGGAGATCGAGACCATCCTGGCTGACACAGGGAAACCCTGTCTCTACTAAAAATACAAAAAATTAGCCGGGTATGGTTGTGGGTGCTTGTTCTCAAATTATCATAGTGTACTATATACTCACCTATCTTCTTCGTGTTATGATGTGAGATTATAAAATTTCTGATGAAATTTCCAGAAATAAACAATTCATAAATTGTAAATTACACACTGTTCTGAATATCATGAATAACATGGGCATTGTGCCATAAATGAAATTACCAGAAATAAGCAATTCGTAAGTTTTAAATTACATGCTGTTCTGAATATCACGATAAACTCTCACACTGTCCTGCTCTGTCCCACCCAATTGCAATTCGTCGCTTAGCCATACAGGTTATTAGATCAACTGGCCCAGTATCACAATACTTGTATTTAAGTAATCCTTATTTTACTTAATAATGGCTCCAAAGCGCAAGAGTGATGATGTAATATTTTTGGACCTCAGTTGACTGCAGATAGCTGAAACTTCAGAAAGCAAAACCATGCATGAGGGGGGGACTACTGACATTTAGTCCATATGTAAAGGCCTGAGAACAAGGAGAGCTGATGTCCAAGAATAGAAAAAGATGGATGTTTCTGCTCAAACAGAGAGAATGAATTCACCCTTCCAATGTTTGGTTCTATTCATGCCCTCAATGGACTGGATGATGCCTGCCCGCACTGGTGAGGGCAATCTTCTTTACTCAGTCTACTGATTTAATTGCTAATATTATCCAGTAACCCCCTCACAGACACACCCAGAAGTAATGTTTCACCAGCTAGCTAGGCATCCCTTAGCGCAGTCAAGTTAATACGTAACATTAACTATCACATAAGGATTCTACCCAGTGTTAGGGGAAGCATGGACCTACCAACACCTTGGTTTTTTGTTTGTTTTGAGATGGAGTCTCACTGTGTCACCCAGGCTGGAGTGCAGTGGCGTGATCTTGGCTCACTGCAACCTCTGCCTCCTGGGTTTAGGACATTCTCCTGCCTCAGCCTCCCGAGTAGCTGGGACTACAGGCGTGTGCCACCACGCCTGGCTAATTTTTTTGCATTTTTTTAAATAGAGACGGGGTTTCACCATGTTAGCCAGGATGGTCTCGATCTCCTGAACTTGTGATCTGCCCACCTCGGCTTCCCAAAGTGCTGGGATTACAGGTGTGCCCGGCCAACACCTTGGTTTTAAACTGCTAGCCTCCAGAACTGTCAGACGATAAATTTTTTTTATTTTTTTATTATTTTGAGTCGGGAGTCTCGCTCTGTCCCCCAGGCTACAGTACAGTGGCACATCTCAGATCACTGCAAGCTCCGCCTCCTGGGTTCAGGCCATTCTCCTGCCTCAGCCTCCCAAGTAGCTGGGACTACAGGTGCCTGCCACCATGCCCGGCTAATTTTTGGTATTTTTAGTAGAGACGGGGTTTCATCGTATTAGCCAGGATGGTCTCGATCTCCTGACCTCGTGATCCACCTGCCTCAGCCTCCCAAAGTGCTGGGATTACAGGCGTGAGCCACCACGCCCAGCCAAATTCTTGTTGTTTTAAACTACCTAGTTTGTGGCACTTTGTTACAACAGCCCTGGGAAACAAATACACCTTCCTTGTTATCCACATGAAAAGATATTCTAGAGTCACTTTGTCTTATTTTAGTCAATAATTGGTAATTTTGCTTGGTTTAAACATTTTTTTATCCCAGTCCTAGAGTCATTATTCCTTGGAAAATAGAATTTCAAGATAATGATCTGGGAGCAAGAGGTGCTCCCAAATACTGGAGCACTGGACTGGTCATTGTTTGTTTTAGCTTTCTGGGGACAAATATATTTTATAAGATCAAACATTGAGTTTGGGTGGTGGTGGTGGTTGTTAAGAAAAGACATTTCCTGCTCTTGACCTGGAATTAGAATCAGACATTTCTCCACAAAGCACTGGTCTTGAAATCTTATAATTTAGGTACCTAGTGTACTTATTACTACCGTGCTGGTCATTGTTTCTAGGCCTCTTCAGAGCCAGAAGGGAATTTTGACAAAATTCACCAAGATACTTCTAATTCAAATTCAGGACTACAGAATTTGTACTTATCCTCCTGTACCTTACATCTGCATCTTCTTTCTCCCATATGATAAAGAGATTAGCATTATGAACCAGGAGACTGAGTAAATAAGATTGCCCTCAACAATGCAGGTAGGCCTTATCCAATCTATTGAGGGCCTGGTTCTCAAGAACAATTGGGATTAGATAATTAGAACATAATATAATTACTCATATTCTTTAACCCACATTTCACATAAAATTACCAAAATATATTTCCAAACATCATCACCAACAGTGCAAATACTAACAACACTTAAAATTTTTTGGACATTTCTTTTTATCCTTAAAAATATCCCACTATGGGTATCTAGTCAAATTATTGTGTTTGAAAGTCACTTGAAAAAGTTCTTTGTGCGTTACGTAACATCTGGTTAAGTTACTTAATTTTTAGATTGGGGAATTGTTTTTCAAAATTTAAGTTTTTAAAAACTAAGTAAAGTATGTGTTTTCAGTCAAATCTAAAAAACAAAAGTACATTTAAATAACTTTTTTTTTCTGTCTTCTCCACACTCTTCTCTCCCAGTCCTTATAGGTAACCTTTAAAGATATATACATATGGTTTATATTTCCTTTTTTTTTTTTTTGAGAGGGTGTCAGGCTCTGTCACCCAGGCTGGAGTGCAGTGGTGTGACCTCAGATAACTGTAACTTCTACCTCCCTGGTTCAAGTGATTCTCCTGCCTCAGCCTCCCAAGTAGCTGGGATTTCAGATGCTTGCCACCGTGCCCAGTTAATTTTTGTATTTTTAGTAGAGACAATGTTTTGCCATGTTGACCAGGCTGGTCTTGAACTTCTGACCTCAGGTGATCTGCCCTCCTTAGCCTCCCAAAGTGCTAGGATTACACGTGTGAGCCACCATGCCTGGCCATATTTCCTTTTAAAAAAAAAAGAAATAGTAAGCAAGTGTATTACACACATTTTTGTATTTTCTCTTTTCTTAAATGGAGGCAAAGAATACTTTTCTACATCTAACTTTTTTCATTCAGCATTATATTCCAAAGATCATTCCATAGTGGGTATATATATACATTCCTTATTTCTTCTTCCAGCTGCATAGTACTCACCTGTGTGCATGTACTATAGTTTATTCAACCAGCCTCCTTATATGGACATGTGGGACATGGACATATTATATAATCTTCTTATATAAAATATTTACTTTTTTGGGGGGTGGGATGGGTGTTAATGCAGTCCTACAATGAATAGCCTGGGGCATATATCTTTTCTTATCTTTATAAGAAAAGATATATGTATCTGTGGGACAGAGTCCTAGATTTGGCATTGCTAGGTCAATGGGCAAATTCATTCATAACTTTTACTACATATAGTTGGGCACGCGTGTAACTAAGCGATCTGATATATTTAATTAATAAATCAGCTTTCAGCTTAAGGAATCATCTCATTATATTAACATACAAAAATTATGCTGTGGGCCAGGCGCGGTGGCTCACGCCTGTAATCCCAGCACTTTGGAAGGTCGAGGTAGGTGGATCACAAGGTCAGGAGTTCAAGACCAGCCTAGCCAAGATGGTGAAACCCCGTCTCTACTAAAAATATAAAAATTAGCAGGGCACAGTGGCAGGCGCCTATAATCCCAGCTACTTGGGAGGCTGACGCAGGAGAATTGCTTGAATCCAGGGGGCAGAGGTTTCAGTGAGCCAAGGTCGAGCCACTGCACTCTAGCCTGGGCAACAGAGTAAGACTCCATCTCAAAACAAAAACAAAAACAAAAACAAACGCTGTGTACTTATAACCAGCTCAAGTCTGGCTGCTCATTGCTCAGAGGCTGAAAACATGAGAAGCGACATGTAGTGAAAGGATAGCAACTTTATTCAAATATTAGCAGTTGGGGGATGGACAGGCTCATGCCTTTAACAGATCACTCCAACTTTCTGGGCTGAGTGAAGGGGTTTAAGAAGCAAAAAGGTGTAGGAAATATGCAGGAGTAGCGCAGGAAGGTGTAGGTCTGTGTGCCTTCTTCTGATGGCCGTCTTCAGTGACTGCCTGCCTGGAGGCCCAGTTCACGTCATATGACCTCAGCTGGTAGTGCTGGACTAATGGTTCCTAATCCCCCTTGAGCAGGAGGATTCTGCAGTTGGGGTCTCTCCCTCTAGTTTGTTTCAAAATTGGCCCCTGGAATTTTTAAGCAAGCACATCAGTAAGATAAATGAGCCCTGTTCTCAGAAGGGGCTGGTGAGAAAGGGACAAACAAAGTTTCAAAGTATGTTTCAAGGCTGAAAGCAAGCAAGCAAGAAAAAAAAAGTTTTAAAATGCATTGTGAGGCTGGGATGCTGTTACATATTTACCACCTGAGTTATCAAAATTTGGCTAAGCTTCTTGTAAAGTAAGCATTGGCCACCGACATCATTATTTAAAAAAAATTTTTTTTGAGACAGGGTCTCGCTCTGTCTCCCAGG
Source organism: Theropithecus gelada (assembly GCF_003255815.1). Lineage (NCBI taxonomy): Eukaryota > Metazoa > Chordata > Mammalia > Primates > Cercopithecidae > Theropithecus > Theropithecus gelada. Next base: position 82,601,694 of record NC_037675.1, on the reverse strand, counting down.
CTGGAATACAGTGGTGCAGTCTTGGCTCACTGCAGCCTCCGCCTCCTGGGTTCAAGTGATTCTTGTGCCTCAGCCTCCTGAGTAGTTGGGATTACAGGTATGCACAAGCATACCCAGCTAATTTTTGTATTTTTAGTAGAGATGAGTTTTCACCATGTTGGCCAGGCTGGTCTCAAACTTCTGACCTCAAGTGATCCACCCACCTCATCCTCCCAAAGTGCTGGGATTACTGACGTAAGCCACCACTCCTGGCTGCTGTTGTTTGTTTGAGACAGTCTGTTTCCAGCTCTGGTGCCCAGGCACGATCTTGGTTCACTGCAACCTCTGCCTCCCAAGTAGCTGGGATTACAGGCACATGCCACTATACCCCGCTAATTTTGAGCATTTTTAGTAGACATAGGGTTTCGCCATGTTGGCCAGGCTGGTCTTGAACTCCTGGCCTCAAGTGATCTGCCTGCCTCAGCCTCCCAAAGTGCTAGGATTACAGGCATGAACCACAACACATAGCCATCATTATTAAAATGTAATGGTAGTGTTCTACAAAGTGAGTTAAGAACATCTTTCCCCAGCTTTGATGATACTGGTGTAGCTGTTACAGTTACCATTAATAATAAAACACCCACCAAATACTTGTCAGAGCACTTCCTAGTACCTTTGATCTTCCAACAATGATAGGTGATGGTGATTATTTCACCTTATTGACACAGAGAGAATCATGGCACAATGTCACACAGGAATTTAGCGGCAAGAGTCAAACCTGATTCCACCAAAACTCCACACCAGGTTAACTTATTTTTGCTAAAAACTACAAACTGGTCTCCACTTCGTTCTACAGAAAATAACTTAGAGCTGGTTGGTGTTTTAAGGCATGAAGTAGCAATTTCAAACTAACTTACAACAGACAAAGACAATTTAAAAAGATTTTTTAAAATCTCTTCATCACATGTATCGAACTGATTTGTGTGGTCACCAATTTCTTCTTATAGCCACCACCAAAAATTTGTGCATGGGAAAATCGGCAGTTTCTTTGAAAATGACAGAAACATAGGTGAAATCTGAATGCAGTATAATTTTTTTTTGGTAGGACTGAAATATGTATGCTTTCAGCAGCTTAAATGAATGCTATGACTATGCACTACCCTTTAAAACAAGAACTTTCATTAAGATTAGTAAACTTGCTGGGCATGGTGGCTTTCAGCTATACCCCAGCACTTTGGGAGGTCAAGGCAGGTGGATCACCCGAGGTCAGGAGTTCGAAACCAGCCTGGCCAACAATGGTGAAACCCCGTCTCTACCAAAACTACAAAAATAAGCTGGCGTGGTGGCGTGAGTCTGCAATTCCAGTTACTCGGAAAGCTGAGGCAGGAGAATAACTTGAACCCATGAGGCAGAGGCTGCAGTAAGCCGAGATCACACCACTGCACTCCAGTCTGGATGACAGAGCGAGACTCTGTCTCAAAAAGAAAGAAAGAAAAACAAACAAAAAAAAGAAATGATTAGTAAGCTCGAGGCATCTTTCTTCTTCAATTTTGTATCCTCCCAAAGTGCCCAATACTACTGAGCATGAGGACCTAAATAGGCTTCAAAACTAGTTTTGTTTTTTTCTTTCTTCACTATTTAAGAAAATGGAGTTTGATGGGAAATCACGAGATTTTAGTTTAAGCCAATTTCCACAATCTTTTTAGACTCTGTTCTTTCTTGGCATTGTTGCTAAAATAGTCATTTGGACAGTTAAATACTTAAATGTTTGGACATAGAAGGTTTGGTGTCATTTTGTGGATGGTATAACAAAATTTATACATTGATTTTTTTCCCTTTTCTTCTCTTATTTTACAGTTATCTACTGTTTAGGCTGCATATTAAAAGAAAGACACAACATTTTATCTCCCAATATAAATCATTTTGAAGTTAAAAAAACACACACAAACATTCATCACAAAGAGAGGACTGTTATGTATCTATCTAAGTACATGGCTGCTACAAAGTATGCGATCAAACAGCAAATCCTGTATAAATGTTTTATATAGTAGAAAGAGCTGTTAAAGTTAGAAACGTCATTCAAGCTGTAGGAGACCAACAATACAAAGTTCAGATAGAAACAATTTACATATGATGCTAAATGTAATCTTACTTGGGAGTTTTCTCTCACAAATTTTCAGTTTTGTGAATTAAAAGGCTGCAGCTTCTAAGTATTCAGTCCTACAATTTTCGTGAAAGAACAGAAAATATTTCTTTCTGAAACTAAACGGGATGGCACACATATGTTGCAATGAAGGCATATAACAGCTGTTGAGGGACTGGGAAACCAATATATTGGAATGGAATCCATGATGGCTAGATGCCAGACACACAAGCAATCTAAGTTCCTGGGTAAATATTAACCAAGTGCTTAGGTCTTTTTGCAATCTAGGTGTAAAGAGAGACACCAACTCAGAGCCTCCAGGGAGTCTGATGGTCTTAAGGAGGCCAAGACTGGGTTTTCCACCATTTTAATCCAATAACTACATTCCATTATTTCACAGATTAAATCTGTGAAGAGCAAACCTCATAGCTTCTCTTCCATGTCCTGTCTGCAGTGGTTTTAACTTTAATTGATGGCAAAACTACTCAACCATTTAGTCAAGAATACCAAGTAGTAGGGAAGAAAACTAGGTGGAAAGTGAACGATTCCAGGTGCAAAGCGTTTGGGAGTATGTATACAGAGAAGCAAGAAGAAGTCCTCTCAATACGTAGTAAAACTTACCAGGAATGGTATTGTTTAGTGTAACTTTTCGGTTTGTCACTTGAATATTAAATGAATTACAAATGTTGATAGAATCATAATTTTATATAATACTGATTTCCTGTGATTTTTTTTCTTTAAGTGTCCCAGACCATGAAGCTGTACAGGAAACTGGGAAGCAACTAAGGGTTAAGAGGCGAACGAACTTGGTGTGAAAAGAAATCTCAAGGTTCATAGATATTCTCTACACCCATTCACAATCCCCCATTTTCTGGGTATTCAAGGCCTCTGGTTTCTCTAATCCCTTTCTTCAAGTCTTGGCAGGATTCACTTTTTTCCCTCTCTGGTAAGACGCCTTTGATATTTTTCAAATCCGGTTTCACCAGCACAGAACTTTGACATTTCGTTTTGCTTTGTCTGTGGAAGACAAACTCCCTCACTCATCCAAGCGACATTTCAAGTCCCTCAAAATTCCCAGGGACAAGAAAATTAGGTACTATGAATTCTGCCTTCCAAACAGCATTCTCTGTTCCGCCTGCAATGTCGATATAAAGGCAGGATTTGCTTGGGCAGAATAGGTCAAAAGCTTATTGAATTGCACATGGAACACAGCCTGCTTGCTCTCTTATAGCGAGAGGCCATGAGAGTTGCTGGGTCAAGGGCATGCATTTCAATGTGATCAGTCACTATACGTTGGCCATGCGGAGTCGCAGTATTTTGGCAATATTTTTAAAAACCAGGGAAAGTTACTGTGCTGTTATAATCCAAAGGCTGGTGGGGTTTTCTTCCCCACCGCATCTCCACTAGCGTGATAAATTAAAGTACGTGGGCTAGTAGAGAACTAACCTCTGGGCAACTTAAGCCTAGTCTTCGCAGCGTACCCAGTGTGGAAACAAACGAATCAGAGGTTACTAATTCTGGAATGTTAAAAGTGGGCCCCGATCGGCGTTTACTCCCTTTGGGAAATCCTACACAATTCTGCGCGCGAAAGACCCACCCTCGGTGAGGCGCGAAAGCCGAGAAGCTTATAGTCAAAGCCTCGCTGACAAATCAAGAGATGACTCCGCATTTAAAACCTTCCCGAATAGGAACGCGCCAGAGGCCGGAAGCTACGCCACGTGACCAATCCTCCTCCGCGGCCATTCCTAGTGAGGCAGTTGGCACCGCCTCTGTCACATTTCCTAGCTCCTACAGCGCGGGACCGGGCGGAAACGTGCGACAGGAGGCGGTCCCACCTAGCTTCGGAGTGTCACTAGAACTCGCGTCTTTTCCAGCAATGCTTTGCAAGTACTTCACCGCAAAGAACTGCCGCAGACTTCCGCCTGGGTGCCAACCACGTGATCAGGCGAGCGTTGGAGAGGCGTAGGTCCGACTACACTAGTTCACTCCCCGGGCTCCGCCAGCCCAGCACCCACCACGGCGCGTGACAACGCGGCTCGCGGCGGCCTCCGCCCCGGCGCGCCTGCGCACGCGGCTCTCGCGGTGTCTCGCGCTCAGCCCCGCCCACATCTGCCCCCGCCCTTTCCGCCCCTCCCTCCCCCTTCACCCTGTTTCTCGGCGGCGGCGGCGGCGGTGGCGGCTCGCGCAGCTTGTTGGCTCGCTATATAAAGGAGAGAAGCGGGCGGACCGGACGGCTGGAGCTGCAGCCGGTGGCGGCAGCGGCGGCGCAGGGAGCGGCGACCGGTGGTGGTTTCCCTCCTTGGCGCGGGGTGGGGAGCGGGCAACGCCCCCCGGACCCCTAAAGGGTCGTGGCTTTTTTTTTTTTAAAGGCGATTCTCGAGGTTTTTAGCTGCGGGAGGAGTGCCCCCCTCCTCCTCTCTCCGCTCTCCCTTACTCCTTCAGGATTGATTTTGTTTAAAATTTTTTCCCCAATCTTGCGGTGATTTGGGTCACCCTCCGGGTGTTTTAGTTTTTTTTTTTTTTTTTTTGGTTTTGTTTTTATCTTGTTTTCTTGGGGTTGCCCCCTCTTGTTTGTGTTGTGTGTGGAAATGGCGAACTCGGCAAATACAAACACCGTGGTAAGGACGTGGTTCGGTGGCCGGCGGGGGCTTCGTTCAGGCGGCAGCAACGGCCGGACCGGGCGGGGGCGGGGACGGCGGCGACTCCCGGCCTCGACTCTTCAGCCGTCCGCGCGGCCGCCGCCGCCGCCGCCGCTTCCCGCCTCGGGCGGATCGGGCCGGAGCGCCGGGCGGCGGGCGCGGGGGGGCGCCGAGGGCTCGCGGCGCGGGG